>NC_081569.1:51245632-51277213 GCF_022355385.1 Mustela nigripes | reverse complement strand
GATAAGCTATCTAGCTGATCTCCGGCTAGCTGAAGCAGTCTCAGCTTGCTACTTCTCCGCCATCTTGACTCGAATCCTAGAGCTTGAGTTTTAAATTGGGATATGTTCGCACTACTAGCGATCCACTGCACCACACTGCTTCTCTCCTCTAATTCACTCCTGATATGGAACTGTCGAGAACACCAAAGTCTATCAGCAGTTATAAATAAATGTTATCTGCAAAGAGCGACCAAGAATGCAAATGACACAAGAACGAGTATGGAGGATACCAGGAAGTGACACTGTAGGCTGATCAGGCGATCCAAAATCTCTAGTTCCCAGGTCCTCCCAACACCTCTTCCAGCCTTCAACCACCCACCTTTAAAGCTCACTCCCATTTGTATATCTTCTTTGGAGAAGTGTCCATGTCTTCTGCCCATTTTTGGATATTATTATCTGTTTTGTGTGTGGGGGAATTTGAGGAGTTCTTTATAGATCTTGGATATCAGCCCTTTGTCTGTAATGTGATTTGCAAGTGTCTTCTCCCATTCCTTGGGTTGCCTTTTTGTTTTGTTGACTGTTTGCTATGTGGTGCAGAAGCTTTTGATCTTGATGAAGCCCCAAAAGTCCATTTTCGCTTTTATTCCCTTTGCCTTGGAGACATGTTTTGAAAGAAGTTGCTGTGGCCGATGTTGAAGAGGTTACTGCCTAAGTTCTCCTCTAGAATTTTGATAGATTCCTGCCTCACATTGAGGTCTATTATCCACTTCAAGTTTATCTTTGTGTGTGGTATAAGAGAATGGTTGAGTTTCATTCTTCTACACATAGCTGTGTTATTTTCCCAGCATGATTTATTGAAGAGACTGTCTTTTTTCCACTGTATGCTTTTTCCTGCTTTGTCGAAGATTAGTTGACCATAGAGTTGAGGGTCCACATCTGGCTCTCTACTCTGTTCCACTGGTCAGTGTGTCTGTTTTTGTGCCAGTACCATGCTGTCTTGGTGATCACAGCTTTGTAGTTAAAGCTTGAAATTAGGCAACATGATGCCCCCAGTTTTGTTTTTCTTTTTTAACATTTCCTTAGCAATTTGGGGTCTCTTCTGGTTCCATACAAATTTGTTCCAGCTCTTTGAAAAATGCTGGTGGAATTTTGATCAGGATGGCATTGAAAGTATAGATTGCTCTAGGCAGTACAGACATTTTAACAATATTTATTCTTCCAATCCAAGAGCATGGAATGGTCTTTCATCTTTTTGTGTCTTCTTCAATTTCTTTCTTGAGTGTTCTGTAGTTCCTTGAGTACAGATTCTTTACCACTTTGGTTAGGTTTATTCCCAGGTATCTTATGGTTCTTGGTGCTATAGTAAATGAAATTGATTCTCTAATTTCCCTTTATATATTTTCATTTTTAGTATATAAGAAAGCAACTTATTTCTGTACATTGATTTTTAATCCTGACACACTACTGAATTGCTGTATGAGTTCTAATAGTTGGGAGTGGAGTCTTTTGGGTTTTCCATATAAAGTATCATGTCATCTGTGAAGAGAGAGAGTTTGACTTCTTCTTTGCCAGTTTGAATACCTTTTATTTCTTTTTGTTGATGGGAAAAGGTTTTTTTTTAAAGATTTTATTTATCTGACAGAGATCACAAGTAGGCAGAGAGGCAGGCAGAGAGAGAGGAGGGAAGCAGGCTCCCTGCTGAGCAGAGAGCCCAATGCGGGGCTCAATCCCAGGACCCTGAGATCATGACCTAAGCCTAAGGCAGAGGCTTTAACCGACTGAACCACCCAGGCACCCTGATGGGAAAAGCTTTTAAAAAATTCACATGAAGGGGCACCTGGGTAGCTCAGTTCGTTAAACAGTTGACTGTTGATTTTGGCTCAGGTCAAGATCTCCGGGTTCTGGGATGGAGCCCTGCATCAGGCTCTGCACTCAGCAGGGAAACTGCTTGAGATTCTCTCTCCTTGTCCTTCTGCCTGTATCCCTACCTCCTTGCATTTGCTCTCTCTCAAATAAATAAATCTTTAAAAAGTACTAAAAAAATAATTCACATGAAGTAGGGTGTTTCCAGTAGGTCTTTGTCAATATCCTTTCTAAAATTAAGGAATTTCCTACTATTTTCATTCTCCTTGTGAGTTTCATCATAAGTGGGTAATGAGTTTTGTCCAATATCCTACATTTGTTGAAGTAAAAAAAAACAAAACAAAACAACAAAAAAACCCCAGCTATTTTTATCTTTTACAACTTCTTTTGCTATTGGTTCTATTCCATGCATCATAGTTTTAGTGCTTTGCTTTTAATAACATTTTCAATTTTTGTATTGCCAGTGTATGGAAATATAGTAGACTTTTAAAACTTCATATTTTTAAATACAGATTTAGAAATATTGTAAATATGGTGCAGAAGGGTCCTTTGTGCTTTTTATCTGATTTCTCTCAAGGCTTATATTCTATATACTTATCATACAGGATCAACTTCAGGAAATTGACATTGGAGCAATATATATGCTTGATTCTAAGTCATTTTGTCACTTGTTAGGTTCATGTAATCACCAGCCCAGTTAAGATATAGAATTATTCCATCACCGCAGTTCTCTCTTGTGCCCATTCCTCCCATCATCTTTAACCCCTGGCAACAACTAATCTGTTTTACATCTCTATAATTTTGTCATTTGTAAAATTTTATGTAAATAAAACCAAACAATATGGCGTCTCTTGAGATTGAGTTTTTCTCATTTAGAATAATGCTCTTGCAATCCACTCAAGTTGTTGCAGTGTCAATGGTATATTCTTTTTTTTTTTAATTGCTAAGTAATATCCCATGGTGTGAATATTGTACAGTTTATTTAATCACACACTTATTGGGGAACATTTTGGTTGTTTCAAGTTGTTGATTTTTACAAGTAAAGGTGCCAAACATTTGTGTCCAGTTTGTTGATATAAATTTTTCTCTGAGATAAATGGCCAGGTGTGCTGTTGCTGGGATAAATGGCAACTGTGTTCATAGTCCTTTAAGAAACTGTCAACTTATTTTGCAGAGGGGCTGGACCATTTTACATTTCCATTGAAATGTATGAGAAATCCAATTCATCCACATCTTCACCAGTATTTAGTATTTTCACTATTTTTTTAAATTTTAGTTCTTTTAATAGGCATGTAGTTATATCCCAACATGGTCTTAGTATGAATTTCCCTCAAGACTAGTGATGCTGAACATCTTTTCAAGTATTTGCTACCAATGTATATACCTTAGTGAGATATTTCTATTCAGTTTCTAATTGGATTTTTTTCCCCTTGTGGAGCTGTGAGACTTCTTTACCTATTCCAGAGATAGATAATTTTTCAGATCTGTGTCTTAGAATTTCCTTGAGAATGTAGGGCTATTTAGATTAACTGTTTTATGTTGGGTGAGTTAGGCTAGTTTGTGCATTATGATAACAAAGACCATTTTGTCTAAGTTGTCAAATTTATATGTGTAGATTTATTGGCAGTATTCTCTTATTTTCTTGATATCTGCAAGTTATATGGTGGTATTCCATTTTATTCCTGACATTGGTTACTTATGTCTTCTTTTTTTTCTCACTCTTGCTAGGGGTTTTATTGATCTTTTCAAAGAGCCAGCTTTTTATATAGTGATTTTCTGTTTCTGTTTTTGTTTTTGTTGTTATCGTCGTCGTCATTGTTTTTAATCCCTTTGATTCCTACTCTTCTCTCTATAATGTACTTTCGCTTGCCTTGGATTTATTTTCTTATGTTTCCAGGTTCTTGATATGAGAACTTTATAACTGATTTGAGACTTTCCTTTTTTATAATATAAGCATTTCATGGTATAAAAATCCCTTTCAGTGTTCATTTAACTTTGTCCCATGAATTTAGATATATTGTATTTTCATCTTCATTCAATCCATTACATGTTTTTCTCCAGTCCAATATATTTTTTTATTGTCCTTGAAATTCCTGCTGTGACTCATGGATTATTTAAAAGTGTTTTGTTTCCAACTGTTTGGAAATACCCAGTTACCTTTCTATTCCTGCTTTCCAGTTTGAATGAACCATAGTTAGAGAAAATCCTTTGTACAATTTTAATTATTTTAAATTTTTGAGGTTATTTTATGGTCCAAGATACAGTTTTGGTAATTTTGTGAATATTTGTAGTTGAATGGTGTATTCAATAAAAGTCCATTGGGTTTTTTCAGTTGGCTGTGTAGTCAAATTCTTCTTTATACTTGCCGAATTTCTGTCTAGCTCTGTGAGTTGTTGAGAAAAGGGGCATTGAAGTCTCTAAATAAGATTGTGAATTTGTCTGTTTTTCCTTCCAGCCTTATCAGTTTTTCCTTAACAAATTTTGCAGTTCTCTTGTTTGGTGTATATATATTTTGGGTAGCTATTGTTATTGGACTATCCCCTTTTTCACTGTGTAATGTCCTTCTCTGTATCTGGTAATTTTCTTTTGCTCTGAATGTATTTGATATTAATAGAGTTATTCTAGCTTTTTTGGTGTTTGCTTGGTATATATAATTTTCAACTACTATATCATTATGTTTGAATTAAGTTTCATAGAGATGGCATTAAAGGGTCATTTTTCCATTTTTGCCAACCTCTGTCCTAAATTGGCGAATTTAAACTTTTTTTAATGAAATGCTTATATTTGAATGCTGATATGGTGTCTCCCCATGTATTTTTTATTTTATGTTTGTTTCCTCATTTTTCATTGCTCTCTTTTTTTTTTTCCTCTGCTGTCCTGGGCTTACTTGAATATTTAGAATTTTATTGTGATCTATCTGTAAAGGCTTCAGTGTGTCTTTTTTTCCAGTTTTGAGATATAACTAACATACAATGTGTAAATTTTAGTTATAAAATGGTTTGATTTCATACACATAATTTTCAAAATGATTATCACTGCAGTGTTAATACCGTCATCAAATCATACAATTACATTTTTTTGGTTAGAATGTGTAATATTACACTCTCAGCAATCTTAAAATATATACTATGTTATTATTAAATATAATCTCAGGCTGTACATATGATCTCCAAAACTTATTTGTTTTATAGCTGGAAGTTAAACCCTGTAAGTGACTTTTCTGAGTTCTCCCATATACCAAGCCCTGGTAATAACATTTTTTGTTTGTTTGTTTGTTTGTTTGTTTTTAACCTTCTGTAAGCTAACATTTTTAGATTCCACATATAAATAATATCATAAAGCATTTGTCTTTCTCTGACTTATTTCATTCATTCATTCATTCATTCATAGTGCCCTCAAGATCCATCCATATTGTCACAAATAGCAGAATTTCCTTTATTCTCATGGCTGAATAATATTCCTGTGTGTGTGTGTGTGTGTATCTATATCTGTATGTCACATTTTCTTTATTGAGTTGCCTGTTGACAGATATTTAGGTTGTTTCCATGTCTTGGCAATTGTGAACAATGCTGTATTGAACATGGGAGTACAGGTATATCTTTGAGATCTTTTTTTATAAAAATATATACCAAGAGGGGTTGCTGGATTGTATGGCAGTTCCCATTTGTAATTATTTTACTCCTTTCTTTAGTGGCTACACCAGTTCATATTCCCACCAACAGTGTACAAGGATTTCTTTTTCTCTATATCTTTATCAATACTCATCCCTTATCTTTTTTGATGACCATAATTCTAACATGTGTGAGGTGATAATTCATTGTGATTTCAATTTACATTTCCCTGATTAGTGACATGGGGGTACCATTTCAGGTACCTGCTGGCTAGTTGAATGTCTTCATTGGAAAAATTCTTTTCAGTTTCTCTACCTATTCTGAGTTAGATTGTTTATTGATTAATGGATTAATTGCTATTGAGTCGTGGGAGTTCCTTATATGTTTTGGATTTAACTTCTCTTTTTTTGAAAGACTTTATTTAAGAGGGAGAGAGAGAGAATAGAGAGTGTATGCGCATGAGCAAGGGAAAGGGCAGGAAAAGCAGATTCCCTGCTGAACAGGCAGCCTATGGAGGGCTCAACCCCCAAGACCCAGAGATCATGACCTGAGCTAAAGGCAGGTGCTCAACTGTCTGAGCTATCCAGGTGCCCCTTGGATATTAAGTTCTCAACAGATAAATGATTTGCAAATATTTCGTCTTATCCTGTATGTTGCTTCTACATTTTGTTGTGCAAAAGCTGTTTGATGATGTCCCACATTTTGATTTTTACTTTTGTAACTTGTGCTTTTGGTTACCTATCCAAAAACTTGTTGCTTGGACCAGTATCAAGGGATTTTTCCCTATGTTTTCTTCTAGGAATTTTATGGATTCAGGCATTATGTTTAAGTCTCTAATCCATTTCAAGTTAATATTTTGTGAGTGTTTTAATACCAGGATCTAATTATTAAAGATGGGGTCTTATTCTTCTGTATGTGGTTATCCAGTTTTTTAGCACCATTTATTGAAGGGACTGTTCTTTTTGCCATTGAGTATTGTTTATTCTGTTGTCTGTATATGTGAGGGTGTATTTCTTGACTTTCAATTGGTCTGTATATCTGTTTTTATGCCAATAACCCTTCTTTTTTTAAAGATTTTATTTCCTTGACAGAAGAGATCACAAGGAGGCAGAGAGGCAGGCAGAGAAAGGGGAAGAAAGGAAGCAGGCTCCCTGCTGAGCAGAGACCCAATGCAGGGCACGATCCCAGGACCCTGGGACCATGACCTGAGCTAAAGGCAAAGGCTTTAACCCACTGAGCCACCCAGGCACCCCTGCCAATAACCTTCTGCTTTGATTACTACACCTTTGAGTCAGGAGGTACAATTCCTCCAATGTTGTTTTTCTTTTTCAGAATTTCAGAAATATTGGGTATTCATAGTCTTCTGTGGTTTCAGACAAATTTTGTGATTGTTTTTTCAATTCTTTGAAAAATTACTATTGTACTATTGACAGAAATTACATCAAATATATAGAAGTCTTTGGATGGTATGGACATTTTAACAATTTTAATTCTTCCATTCTGTGAACAGATTTAAGATTTTATTTATTTATTTGACAGAGAGGGAGGGGCAGAGAGAGAGCACAAGTAGCGGGAGTGGCAGAGGGCTCATCCAAGGACCCTGAGATCATGACCTTAGCTAAAGCAGAGGCTTAACCAACTGAGCCACCCGCATGCCCCTCAAATGCTTTTCTGCATCATGGGGAAGAGCATATGATTTTTATCTATGATTTTGTATAGTTGGTATATCATATTGATTGATCTGCATATGTTGAAACATTTCATCCCAGGGATAAGTCCTGTTTGCTCATGGTATATGATCCTTTTTAGTGTGGAGCTGAGTTGGATTTGCTAATGTTTTATTGATATTTCTCACATATCTTCAGGGATACAGGCCTGTACTCTATTTTTCTTACAGTGTAATTATTTAGCTATGGTACCAAGTTAATTCTGGACTTGTAAAATAAGGTAGAAGTGCTCCTTCCTGTTCATTTTTCCCCCCTTCGGAAAATTTCAAGAATTGTTATCATTTACCTTTCAGTGTTTAGTAGAATTTGCCAGTGACACCAGCTGGTGCTGGACTTCATGACTTAGTTTTGGTTTCTAGGTTTCTAGGAATTTATCCATTTCTTCCAGGTTTATCTAATTTGTTGGTGAATAGTTGTTAATAAAATTTTATGATTCTTTGTATTTCTTTGGCATCCATTGTAATATCTCTGCTTTCATTTCTTATTTTGACTCTTATTTTCTTAGTCTTGTGAAAACTATTGGTTTGGTTATATTTTTTAAAACGAGCTTTTAGTGGAAGGTATACAGAAAGGGACATTTATTCCATCTTGTTTCAGAACTGGGACTCTACAATTGATTTTACAATAAAATACTGACTTTGCATTCAATGATTGTGTTAAACTCATTTATTAATTTGATTTTTTGTAGATTTCTTTTGAATTTTCTATATACATACATTGTGTCATCTATGAATAGTATTTAGTTTTTTTCCCCTTCCAAATCTTTCTCCATTTTATTTCTTTTCCTTGCCTCATTATACCATCTGATTCTCGAAAACAGTGTTGAGTTAAAGTGATAATACTGCTGTATTACCATCATTTTGATGTATTTTCCATTGTCAAGGTGAAAGTTTTTAATACTGCAAAAGTGAATACAATTATTTATTTTATGTATTTGTGTAAATACTCTATCAGATTAAGTATTTCCTAGTATAAGGTTTTATGTTGTTGGTAGTTTACAATTTTTTTTAATGAATTGGTGTTGAATTTTATCAAAGGTTTTACTATATCTATCCATATATAAACATGGTTAATTATATAAGTTGATTTTTGAATATCAAACCAGCCTTTCATACCTGGAATAATACAAGTTAGATTCATTTTGCTAATATTATACTAAGGATTATTATTTTCATGTTCACAGGTGAAATTAATTTTATTATAACCTCATTGTCGTGTTTTGGAACTAAAGACAAGTTTATGGCATAAAAAGACTTAAACTTATTTTCCATTTTTCACAAGTACTGTCTTCCTTATGTGTTTGAAGAATTCACTAATGTGAATTTTCTTTTTGGGAATTATTTTAAGAATAGATTTAATATTTTTAATAGATCTCAGCTTAGTGCCTTGAATAGTTTGAATAAAATGGGAAATTTTATTCAAATAATTGAACTTTTTGGTATAATTGAATTGACCATTGTTGTAAGTGGAGATTCAGGAGGTAGTGTGAGATTCACCACATGCCTTTTCCCTACCCTAGTAGTAATAGAATCCCAAGTGGAGATGGAGCAGAGACCAATTGCTGATCTGCACCCATATCTGTAGATTGGTAGGAATGAAGAATAAATACTTGTTGTGTTAAGAGAGTGAAGTTTAAGGGATGAAAATGATTTCATTATAAACTGAACAATACGGTCAACTTGGGTTAGAATTATTTTTATTACTGAATTATAAAATACACTTATGTTGGTTTCAGGTTTACAATATAATAGTTCTATAATTGTATGCATTACTCAGTGCTCATAAGTATTTGTGTGCTCTTAATCCTATCTATTTCACCCATCTCCCACCCATCCTCCCTCTGGAAATCACCTGTTTTCTGTATTTAAAAGCCTGTTTTTTTTACTGTTTTTTTTCTTTGGTTTGTTTTTTAAATTCCACGTATGAGTGAAATGTGGTATTGGTCTTTGACTGACTCACTTCACTTACATATACCCTCTAGATCCATCCATCTGGTTGCATATGACAAGCTCTCATTCTATTTTATGGCTAATATTCCATTGTGTGTGTGTGTGTGTGTGTGTGACACACACATCTTCATTATCCATTCATCTATGGATGGACATATTTAGGTTGCTTCTGTATCATGGCTGTTGTAAATAATGCTGCAGTAAGTATATGGGTGCATATATATTTTTAAATTAGTGATTCTCTTCTTTGAGTAACCTGAAAAGACCCTGAGTCACCAAAGCAATTTTGAGAGAGAAATGCAAAGCTGGACATATCACAACCCCAGATTTCAAGATATACCACATGTATAGTAACCAAAACAGTATAGGATTTGCACAAAAATAGACACATACATCAGTGTGGTAAAGTTTAAGGAAGGGATATTTCAGAGCTGTTTGCTTTCTTCATACTTGGAAAGATAGTTTGTAAATTTTTCATCAAGAAGTAGGAAACACTTTGAGAGTTGTCACATAAACAATATTTAATCAAAAAATAGACACATCAAAACACCTAGACACACACTGTTCATAGAACATATAAAAACCTTCATTTATCAAATACATTTTTATTGAATCTCTGTTTTGTTATAGGCATTTTAAAAAGCTTTGGGATGTAAAGGTAAAAAAGACAATACTTCAGTCTTCAATGAATTTACCTATCATTATTGGCTTTGTTCTGTCACACAAATTAGTTGCTGAAATTGCTTCTATAGTTCACTTACTTTAAAAAATAGTAGAAATACGGCACCTGGTGGCACAGCCAGTTAAGCCTCTGACTCTTGGTTTTTGCTCTGATGATGATCTCAGGATCCTGAAGTTGAGCCCTGCAGTAGCTTCTGCACCTAGTGAGGAGTCTGCTTGAGATTCTCTCTCCTGCTCCCACTGCTCCTCCCACTAGTGCTCACTCAAGTGAAATAAATAAATGTTTAAAAATGTAAAAAAAAATTAAAAGCTGTAAAGATAAAAAATGCTGTAATGTCCATTTATATTTTGTGTCTATTTAGTTTTTAAATGACAATTCAATTTTCCTATCTTTGATTATAAAATTTTAATAAGGAGTGCAAAATCCTATGAAGTAATCTTAATATAATTCTGAAGATAACAAATACTAATGAAGGCTTTTTTTGTGATGATGGTGATCGTATTATAAAGTGTGACCAAATTGATAAAGATGAAAATGTCATGGCTCATTTCTGAGTATTTTCTAGCATCCTCCCTAAACTGGTTATGGTAGATCCTACTGTTGTTTCATTAAGGGAAATCAACCAGTTTAAATGTTCACCATATGTATCTTTCTGTCACTGAAAAAAATTTAATGAATAAATAATAGTTAAGTCCTCTTATGAGTTAAGTACCAGACTAAACCTATTCCCATCTTTTGCCCTTTTTAGCTCTCCCCAGGGCACTGAGAGTTAAACATCATTCTGTGTATGCTACAGCTAAGGAGAGTAGGGTTGCAATAATTTAAATGACTTGTCTAAGATTCACTTGATTAGTAATTCAAAGAAAGTTAGTTGAACCCACACTATTAGGCAATTGCTCTCTGAATTGCACTACTGTATGGTAGTTGTGATGAATGATGAAACCAACTAATATATACCATTAGTTTGTTGTTACACAGTTATATAAAATGAATTTACTCTAATTCATCTGATAATTCTCTAAATACTTTGTGAGTGTAATAAACACATATACATTCCTTACTCAGTTCATTACAGACATCTGGTTAGATTGTGAAAGTTGAGGAGACAATAAAACTAGAGACAAGATGGAGATAAAAGTTGTGAGAGTTTGGAAGGGGTGGTTTGTACCAGTGTGTGGCATCAAACTAAATGAAAAGAATGGGTAGAATAAGGTTTGATCAGATGAGTGGGTAGAATGGAAGAATACAACTGATAAAAAACAGCAAACTAATGCTTCAGAGAAGAAAAAGGAGGCAGAAGACAGAATAATTCAGTATGAAAGGAGTTTTTCTGAGTTTCATTATAGTGCTATTAATGGGAGTATTAGGATTTAATGAAAGAAAACTGAACAATTAGCTTTGTAACTCATTAGTGTAAAAGTAATTATTTTAATCTCAGATTCTCTGCTCTCAAAATATCACTTCAACTGCTTATGTCTCCTGCTTTTTCCAAGTAAGTCCACTTCTGTCCCACAGTTTCTGCATGGCTGACTTGACCTCTTTATTCCGAAGTGTATAGATGAGGGGATTCAGCATGGGGGTAATAACGTTGTAGAGTACAGACACCATCTTGTCCACAGAAAATGTGGAGAAGGGACGAGCATAGATGAAAATACAGGGTCCAAAGAAGAGTGTTACCACCATAAGGTGGGAGCCACAGGTGGAGAGTGCCTTTCTCCTTCCCTCCTTGGAGCGAATCTTGACCAAAATAGTGGAATAGGAAGAAACCAACACCACAAAGGAGCTGGTAGAAATCAGCCCACTGTTAGATACCATTAGCAATTCAATGACAAATGTGTCTGCACAAGCAAGTTTGATGACAGGGGGAACATCACAAAAGAAGTTGTCCACCTGGTTTGGTCCACAGAAAGGTAGACGGATAGTGAGAATGGTCTGGACAGTAGAGTGCACAAACCCTCCCATCCAGGAGGCAGCTACCAACACACAGCATAATCTTCGACTCATGATAGTGGTATAGTGTAGGGGGCGACAAATTGCAACATAGCGATCATAAGCCATCACTGTGAGCAGGAACATCTCAGCTGCCCCTACAAAATGCAGAAAGAAGAGCTGCACGATGCATTGGTCATAGGGAATGAGTTTGTCTTTATCAAGAAAGTCAGCCAGAAGCTTAGGGGTAGTTACTGATGAATAACATAAGTCCAGGAAAGAGAGGTTGCCAAGAAGGAAATACATAGGTGATGAATTCAGATAGTTATCAGAAGCTACTGTGACCATGATGAGGACATTCCCTATCCAAGTGGACACATAGAAGAAAAGAAATAGTACAAATAACCCTGTCTCAATAGATGGGATCTGTGAGAAGCCTGCCAGAACAAAGTCTCTCACCACCTCTGTTTGGTTTTCATCCATTTGACCTGGCTCCTTGATCAAAGAAATTAAACAAGGGGCATTAGTAACATTGGAAGTAATATTTCATACAAAATGCAAGAATCTTCCCATTTCAAAGGAAATGTTTCTCTTGAGGATATATATCCTTATTCATTAGTTGAAAAAAATTATTTTCTCCTCAGTTGATACTGAATATATATTCAGTAAATTCTAAAGTTCCTTTAACTTGATGCATCTCTATTTTCCATCAATCAGTATTTTCTTTTTCTCTTAATTTTTACATTGAGTCTCAAGACTTAAGTTATATTTCCCTGAGATACTAGTTTTTTTTCCCATTCATTTTTTTAAATTAGCATATAATGTATTATTAGCCTCAGGGCTACAGGTCTGTGAATCACCCGATTTACACACTTCACAGCACTCTCCATAGCACATACCCTCCCCAATGTCCATAACCCCACCACCCTCTCCCAACCCACCCCCACCAGCAACCCTCAGTTTGTTTTGTGAGATTAAGAGTCTCTTATGGTTTGTCTCCCTTCCAATCCCATCTTGTTTCATTTATTCTTTTCCTACTCCCCAAATCCTCACGTTACATGAGATACTAGGTTTTTAATAAAAATCTTCAGGAAACAACCTCAAAGGTAGAATTTAAGATTCTGTGGAATAGTCATTAGAATCTGTAGAAATTTTCCTTAGGATGGGAAATTGCCTTTTGTAGATGATTAGGCTGCTATAGTAACCCTGTGCCCTTTTCTATCACCATAACTCTTGTAGGGTTCTCCCCTTTGCACATGGTTGGAGGAAGGATCACATTCTACTTTGAGCTTATTGCTAGTTCAATAGGTTCAATAGAGCTAGTTGCTAAGGTTCCCAAATGTCTGCCCATCTGGAATACATTTCTGTCTGGCTTATTGTGTATAATACGTTTCTCATCTTTAGTACCAGCTATGGACATATGGACACATTATGTTAATGATAAAAGCAGAATGATAAAAGGCTTATTTATGCATTCAGTGACTCCCTTTTTAAATCCTATTAAATTGAGTAAAAAGAAATTATTTCTCTGAGATAAAATAATTAGCATTCCATAATACCCACCACCAGGCTCACCCAACCTCCCAACCCTCCCCTCCAAAACCCTCAATTTGTTTAGGGCACTTATTGCATGGAGCACTGGGTGTGGTGCATAAACAATGAATTCTGGGACACCAAAAAGAAATTTAAAAAGATGAATGAAAATTTAAAAAATGAATTAGCATTCCAGGGATTGTATATGTGATTGTATTTTTATGCATTCATGTAAGTAGTGGCTAGAGGGTTTTTCTGTATGAGATGAAATAGGTGATAGTCCCATGAGGAATTGGGGGCTCATGATAGCTGCTGTTGACTCAAATTCTACAGTTCTGTAGTGCACAGAGCAGTATTCTGAGCAATTAAGAGATATAATAATTTAAAGTTTTGATACTGGTGAATTTTCTTTATCTCATCATAGTTTATGCCTCCTCTATAAACTGAATATATTTAAGAAATTCAACAAGAATAAAAGTTTTAAAAAATAAAATTAATTTTAAAGTATATAAATTTCATTTTACATAAAATAATACCATTTATGTATGTCAATAGAAATGTGCTAACAATTGTAAATAATAAGAAAAATCCCAAAATGGAAATATTATTTTGTTGTTGATAGAAATGTACTGACAATTGTAAATAACAAGAAATAATATGAAGAAAAATTCCAAAACAGAAATATTATTTTGTTAAAATGATGTTTGCAAAAAGATTCATTAACCTGAGAAAATGAAAATGTAATAAAGGGAAAAAGATACCAAATTTACTAAAAGATACTACATTTAAAATATGACAAAATCTATATACCCAGAAAAGCATAATTATAATCAGCTATATTAAAGGTCAAGGCAACAATCTTCATAAATGTTGACTTCTACAATTGGGATTTTGTTTTTATTTCCTAATAACTTCAAATTTGCTATAGTGAACTCTTATATTTATGATAAATACCTGAACTTTCTGTGACATTGTGTGGTTGTGCAAATCCACAGGTCCTAGGACTATTTTACTTTTATATGAAAAATTTGATATTTGAAATCTGCTCTTTTTCTGCAACTTAGTTATTAATTTACAGTTACTAAATTTCAGCTAAAAATTCTCCTTAATTATAATCCATGTAGCTTTTTTTTCTTACAGTAGTGATTGTTGTTTATGTGAATACCAAACCTTAAATTTATGGAAAAGCAAGTTTTCAATAATGGATTTGGTTTGCAAGAAGTATTTTTACTGTTTAAGTATTAGTGTTTAAAATTTTTTTATGATTACAAAAATAATCATTGCTTTCTGGTGAAATTTAGAAACATGAAAAACATGAAGAAAGCAGTCATCCAACACCAAAACAGAGACACTGTTAACCTTAACTAGTTATATGTTCTTAAAACTGTTGTTAAACACATCACTTAATTTATATAATTGACAATGCTGTTATATATACATTGTGATATATTACTGAATAATGCCATAATTACCATTAAATAGTGATTTTGCAAGTGGGTACGGATGAGATGAGAGAAACGTGAAAAAAGACTTTCAGTATAATGGATCTTCAGTCCAATTACACACCTGTCTGTAAAATATAGATTTTTAGGTCTTGCAGTCACACAGGTCTTGCATGCTAACAAAGCAGAGCCATCCTAGACACTGGAGAACAAAGACTATAAATAAATTTGATGGAACCCCTTGGTTGCACTGGCCATTGTTAGGAAATTTTGATGTTTAGGGATTTAGAGATTCAAATATTTGCAGTCAGATCACAAGGGAATCATTAAAAAATGTAATCACAACCTTTTGCCAGAAATTATGGAGCACAGAAATGTGTGTGTTTGGAGGTCATAGTTGGATGTGAGGGTAAAGGACAATGTATAGGAAAGAGGATAAAAAAGAAAAAAGATAATAGTTGAAATAATGTCAATTGGGTTATATTGGGAATTACATGTTGCCTATGCTGAAGAATTCCATTTGACAAGAAGGATAATGAAACATTAAGCAAAGAAGGGAGTTGGGGTAAACTGGAAGGGGAGGTGAATCATGAGAGACTATGGACTCTGAAAATCTGAGGGGTTTGAAGGGGCCGGGGGGGTGGGAGGTTGGGGTACCAGGTGGTGGGTATTATAGAGGGCACGGATTGCATGGAGCACTGAGTGTGGTGAAAAAATAATGAATACTGTTTTTCTGAAAATAAATAAATTGAAAAAAAAAAAAAGAAGAAGATTGGCTTGTAGGTACCTTGCTGAAAACAATATACCTTTGCTTTCATGACTTTCTCCATATGGAGTACCTTCTCTAATCAGAATTTTTGACTTCAGATTTTATTTTTCCAAATTACAGGAATATGTAAAAGCAAAAATCTCCCCTTTCACTGCCACCTCTATACCACTGTGTGGGGTGAGGAAAAGAAGGAGAGAGAAGAGATTCATGCATGTGCTTCCATGTTATATATGTAGCTCTAACTCCTTTTCAGCTGATACATGATATTTTTAAAACATGGTATGCTATAATAAAGTACTCTCTTGATAGTGTGTAATCTATTTATTATTCTTACAAATAGTGTTATATTAAACAATGTTGAATTTTGAATTTTGTTCATAGTTCTTTAGACATTTATTATTTATAAGGGATAGAGGCCTGAAAATAAATTTCTGAGGCAGATGTTGACAGAATTTTTCTCCAAAAGTAGCTATGCTACCTTATGTGCCCATGAATAATATACATGGCACTAACTTCACACTGTTTTCCACACTGGATAATATCAACCATTATTGTTATTTAATTTTAATTTTCCAAGTGTGTTGGGAAAAATAATACCTTGTTATCTTAATTTGCACTTACCTTATCAGCAGTGTGAAGGAACATTTTTCAAGATTTTTATTAGTTACATACTCTGAAGATTTCGTGTTCATCTTGTCACTTTACATACTGAGTATGTTTTTATTTGTAATATACAGAAGTTTTCTAGATTTTGGATATTGCATGATGCCAATGTTTGAAATATTTACTTTTAGTTCAAATCTACAATCAGTTGAATTTTTACTTATGTAAACTTCCAACCTAATAGAGAAATAGAACAATAGTACATCAAAGAGGCATGCTCATGCCACCCTCTCAGTCAGTAATCCCTACAGTTAACTTTTTTTATGACGTCTATCACCTTTGATTAATTTTGAACTTCATCTAAGTGGGATTATATGATATATGTGCTCCATATATTTGATTACTTGACATTATGTAAAATTTACCCAAACCATTATGTTGGTTAGTACTTGTATATTTTTATTGCCAATGAGTTGTATTATTGGTTCCATTGTATGAACTTATCAAATTTACTTACACATGACACTATTGGACTTTTGGGATGCTTCTCATTTGTAAAATACAAATACATCTGTTATGGGCATTCCTATACATGTTTATTAAAGGATGTTGTTAGATGTTATATTAAGTAGGACTTTTTAATCCTAGAGTAGACATAGATTTAATGTTAGAAATTGTCAGACATACTTCAGATGTGATTGTACTAATTTACAATCTCCCAGCATTGTAATAAGAGAGTTTCTGTGGCTTCACATCCTCTCCAACACTTGTACTTACCCATATTTTAAAAATATATGTATTTTAGAGGCTCCTGGGTGGTATAGTCAGATCAGCATCCAGCTCTTGGATCTGGCTCACGTCACTATCTCAGCATCATGGGATTGAGCCCCATGTAGGTCTGCTTAAAATTCTCTTTCCCCCTGCCTCTTATGTACTCTTCCTCTTGCTCTCTCTAAAATAAACAGATCTTTAAAAAATACATATTCATATATATTTTAGCCATTCTGCTGGTTCTGTATCTGTGCTTTAATTTGCATATTCCTGATAGGTAATGATAGTGAACACATTTTTCATGTTGAAGATTTTTTCGGTCAAAATTTTTATTGAAATATTTTGTATTTGAATATAATTGGCATACAATGTTACAATAATTTCAGGTGTATAGTATCATGGTTCAGCTAGTCTATATGTTGTGCTAGGATCACCAGAAGTGTAGCTACTATCTATCACCATAATTATGTTACTACAATACATTGACTATTTTCCCTATGCTATACCTTTCATCCCCATGACTTATTCATTCCATAATTGGAAGCCTGTGTCTCCCATTCCCCATTCATCCATTTTGCCAGTCCCCCCATTCTCCTCCCATCTGAAACTGTGTTTGCTCTCTGTATTTATGGCTCTTTTTCTGCTTTTTATTTGGAAATCTTTTTCATGGACACCAGATTGTTTGCTCAGTTGCTAGTTGAATCATGTGTATTATTTAATTGACTTATACACATTTTTATATAACATATAATAGAATCTTTAGTTCTATATATATTTGTAATGATCTAATCTTTTTGATGACTTTCCTTTTCTCTCTTAGTGGTGTATTTTAGTAAACAATTTCTTTATTGATGTCAGATTTTTTAATATATGGTTAAGGTCATTTCTGTTTTAAGAAATCATCTCTCTGAAAGTCATGAAAATATTCTCTTATAAACTAGATGCTTAAATAACTTTCACATTTGGGATTATGATCTATTTTAAATTACATTTTGTGTGTGGTGTGAGGTAGGGCATCAAGTTTTTTTTTTTTTATGGATGTTCAGTTAACCTAAATACACTTATTAAAAAGACTGTTAATATCCCATTGGATTGCAATAGAGGCCATGTGATAAATGAGTGCATAAGTATGGCCCTCCATTTCAATCTATTGCATTATATTTCTGTTCTTTTGCTAACAAGTACTGTCCTAAACATGCTAGACTTTATATGAAATCTTGATAGCTGATAGTGTAAATCTTACCCCTTTGTTCAATCATGTTGCTTTGTGTATTCTAGGTCCTATGCATTTTCACCTACATTTTAGAATCAACATCTCAATTTCTTTAAACATGCTTATGAGGATATTGATTGGGATTTTAATATATCAATAGATCAGTTTGGGGACAATTGCCATATAGCACTGAGTCTTGTGATACATGAGCATGATAAATATCTTCATTTAATTTCTTTCAGTTATGTGTGTTAGTATGAAGAGGAAAGGTCTTATAACATTTTTTATTAGACTTTTTTCATCCTTATGAAATTTTTGAACAATTGTGAATTTTTTCCTTTAATTTTATTTTCTAGATTAGTTGTAGCAATTATGCTAAATTCACATAGCATAGATATTACACTGAATCTGCAGATCACTGTTAGTAGTATGGACATCTTAACAATATTAAGTCTTCCAATCCATAAATTCAGGATGTATTTACATTTATTCATTTCTATATTTATTTTATCAATGTTGATAGATTTTAATGTCCAAGTCTTTCATTTCTTTGGTTAGATATATTCCTAATTTTTGATACTATTTTAAATGAAATTGATTTTTATTATTATTTTTATATTCAGTTAGCCAACATATAGTACATCATTAGTTTTTGATATGGTGGTCAATGATTCATTAATTGTGTGTAATACCCAGTGCTCATTACAAATGTCCTGCTTAATATTCAACACCCAGCTACATCATCCCCCTACCCCCTCCCTTCTAGAACCCTCAGTTTGTTTCCTGGAGTTCAGAGTCTCTCATGGTTTGTCTCCTTCTCTGATTTCTTCCCTTTCAGTTTTCTCTCTCTTCTCTTTTAATCCTCTGTGCTGTTCCTTATGTTCCACATCTGAGTGCCATATGATAATTGTTTGAAATTGATTTCTTGATTTCCCTTTTGGACTCTTTATTGCTAGTATATAGAAATGCAAATGATTTTTCTTTGTAGTTTTTATTGAAATTCCAGTGAGTTAACATACAGTGTAATATTAATTTCAGTTGTAAAATTTATTGTTTCAACACTTGCATACATGACTTAGTACTTATCACAACAAGTGCAACTGATTTTTGTGTGTTGGTTTTGTGTCCTTCAACTTTGCTGAATTTATTTTTTAGTTCCAAAAATGCTTTTGTTGATATCTTTATGATTTTCTTCCTATAAGATCAGGGTGGTCTACAACCATATAATTTTATTTCTTCCTTTCCTATATAGATACATTTTATCTCTCCTTGCATAATTGCTTTGCATTGTACTTCCAAAGTTGTATTGAATAAAAGTGGTGGGAATGGGCATTTTGACCTTATTCCTGATCTAGAGAAAAAGCTTTTATTGTTTCACCACTGTAATTTTAACTGTAGATTTTCATAAATGTTATGTTGAGGTACTTTGCTTCTTTAATTCCTATTCTTTGCTTTTGTTTTTAATTTTAATTTTTACTATTTATGTATAATTGACACACAATGTTATATTGCTGTCAGATTACAATGTTTTAATTCAACAATTCTATATATTAGTGTTTACTACAATAAATGTAGTCACCCTCTTACACTGCACATTATTACAATATTATTGACTATATTCCTTAAGCTATAATTTTCATCCTCATCACATTTATTTTATTACTGACCGTTTTGACCTCTTAATCTCCTTCATCTGTTTCACATATTGTCTCATCTACTTCCCCTCTGGAAATCATTTGTTTGTTTTCTGTATTTAAGAGTCTGGTTTTTTGGTCCATTTATGTGTTTTTTTAAGATTTCACATATAAGTGAAATCATATGATATTTGTCTTTGGCTTATTTCACTTAACATAATACCTTCTGAGTCCACCCATGTTGTCACAAATGGTGATATTTCATTACTTTTTATGGCTGAGTAATATTGTTATATAGCTAGATAGCTAGATAGATTTTATGCTGAGATAGATAGATACATACATACATACATACTTACATACTTGGGTTAATTCCATATCTTGGCTATTGTAGGGAATACATAAGTGAATGTCAGGGTACCTGTATCTTTTCAAATTAGTGTTTTTGTTTTCTTTGGGTAAATACCCAGAAGTGGAATTACTGGATCATATGGTAGTTCTCTTTTTAATTTTGTGATGAAACTCCATCCTGTTTTCCATGGGGGCTGCACAAGTTTACTTTCTCCACCAACAGTGCATGAGAGCTCCCTTTTCTCCATACCTTCTCCAACACTTGTTATTCTTATCTTTTTTATACTAGCCATTCCAGCAAGTGTGAGGTGGTATCTCATTGTGGTTTTGATTTGCATTTCACTGATGATTAGTAATGTTGACCAACTTTTCCTCTGTATCTTGGCCATCTATATGTCTTCTCTGGAGAAATATTTATTCAAGTCCTCTGCCTTTTTATAATTTATTTCTTGTTACTTGGTATTGAGTGGTATGTGTTTATATATTTTGGATATCAGCCCCTTATTATATATATATTATTTTATAAATATCTTCTTCCATTCTGGAGCTTGCCTTGTCATTGTGTTAGTGTCATTTTCTTCATTGTACAAAAGACTTAATTTGAGGGTTCCCTTTTCTCCACATCCTCTCCAGCACATGTTGTTTCCTGTCTTGCTTATTTTGGCCATTCTAACAGGTGTAAGGTGATTTTTCAATGTGGTTTTAATTTGAATCTCCCTGATGGCTAGTGATGATGAACATTTTTTCATGTGTCTGATAGCCATTTGTACATCTTCATTGGAGAAGTGTCTGTTCATATCTTCTGCCCATTTTTTTATATGACTGTCTGTTTTGTGAGTGTTGAATGCAAGTTGGTGCAGCCACTTTGGAAAACAGTGTGGAGATTCCTCAAGAAATTAAAAATAGAACTTTCATATGACCCTGCCATTGCACTACTGGATATTTACCCTAAATATAGAGATGTAGTGAAAAGAAGGGCCATCTGTACCCCAATGTTTATAGCAGCAATGGTCACGGTCGCCAAACTGTGGGAAGAACCAAGATGCCCTTCAACGGACGAATGGATAAGGAAGATGTGGTCCATATACACTATGGAGTATTATGCCTCCATCAGAAAGGATGAATACCCAACTTTTATAGCAATATAGATGGGACTGGAAGAGATTATGCTGTGTGAAATAAGTCAAGCAGAGAGAGAGTTGATTATCATATGGTTTCACTTATTTGTGGAGCATAACAAATAGCATGGAGGACAAGGGGAGATGGAGAGGAGAAGAAAGTTGAGGGAAATTGGAAGGGGGAGGTGAACCGTGAGAGACTATGGACTCTGTAAAACAATCTGAGGTGTTTGAAGGGGAAGAGGGTGGGAGGTTGGGGGAACCAGGTGTTGGGTATTAAAAAGGGCACAGATTGCATGGAGCACTGGGTGTGGTGCAAAAACAATGAATACTGTTATGCTGAAAAGAAATTAAAAAAAAAAAAAGAAAAGAAAAAAAAGGAAAAAAAAAAAAAAGAAGAAGAAGACTTAATTTGAGGTAGTCCCAATTTTTTTTTTAATTTTGCTTTTGTTACCCTGGCCTGGAAAGATAGATCTAAAAAAAATATGCTGAGACTGATGTCAAGGTGCATGCTGCCTATGTTTTTTTTTTTTTTTTTTTTTTTTTAGTTTTATGATTTCAAGGCTTTTATTAAAGTCTTTAGTGCTTTTGAGTTAATTTTTGTATATGCTGTATGTCATTCAATTTTGTCCTTTTGCATGTAGCTGTCTATTTTTTTAACACTATTTATTGAAGACTGCCTTTTCCCAGTTGTATGTACTTGTCTCCTTCAGATGCTCTATTCTGTTCCCTTGATGTATGTGTCTATTTTTGTGCCAGTACCTTACTGTTTAATTACTACATCTTGGTAGTTTATTTTGAAATTTGAGATTGTGATACCTCCAGCTTTGTTCTTTATCAAGATTGCCTATTCAGAGTCTATGATTCCTGACAAATTTTAATTTTATTTGTTCTATTCTTGTGAAAAATTCCACTCATATTTTGATAGAGATTGCATTGAATCTGTAGATTGCATTAGGTAGTATAGACTTTTTTAACAATATTATTCTTCTAATCCATGAACACAATACATCTTTCCATTTATTTGTGTCATCTTCAGTATCTTTCATCAGTGTCTTACAGTTTTCAGAATACAGGTGTTTCAACTCCTTGCTAAATTTATTCCTAAATATTTTATTCTTTCTAATTTGCATTTTTAAGTGGGGTTATATTTTTAATTTTTTTCTGATAGGTTGTTATTAGTCTACAGAAACATAACAGTCTTCTGTGTATTAATGTATACTGCATTCATTTATTAGTTCTAATAAGCTTTTTGTGGAGTCTTTAGGGTTTTTCTAAACATAGTATTTTGTTGGTGTATAAGTGTTTATAGTATTCTCTGATGATTCTTTTTTTTATTTTATTTTTTTTAAGATTTTATTTATATATTTGACAGACAGAGATCACAAGTAGGCAAAGAGGCAGGCAGAGAGAGAGGAGGAAGCAGGCTCCCTGCTTGAGCAGAGAGCCTGATGCGGGGCTCAATCCCAGGACCCTGGGATCATGACCTGAGCCGAAGGCAGAGGCTTTAACCCACTGAGCTACCCAGGCGCGCCTTCTCTGATGATTCTTTGTATTTCTGTGGAGTCATTTGCAATTTTTTTCTCTCATTTCTTTTTTTTCCAAAAAAAAAAAATATATATATATATATATATATTTTTTTTTTTTTAATTTCTTTCCAGTGTTCCAGAATTCATTGTTTATGCACCACACCCAGTGCTCCATGCAATATGTGCCCTCCATAATACCCACCACCAGGCTCATCCAATCCCCCACTCACCTCCCCTCCAAAACCCTGTTTGTTTCTCAGAGTCCACAGTCTCTCATGGTTCATTTCCCCCTCCAATTTCCCCCAATTCCCTTTTCCTCTCCATATCCCCATGTCCTCTGTGTTATTCCACAAATAAGTGAGACTATATAATAATTGGCTCGCTGTGCTTAACTTATTTCACTCAGCATAATCTTCTCCAGTCCCATCCATGTTGCTACAAAAGTTGGGTATTCATCCTTTCTGATGGAGGCATAATACTCCATAGTGTATATGGACCACATCTTCCTTATCCATTCATCCTTTGAAGGGCATCTTGGTTCTTTCCACAGTTTGGTGACTGTGGCCATTCCTGCTATGAACATTGGAGTACAGATGACCCTTCTTTTCACTACATCTGTATCTTTGGGGTAAATACCCAATATTGCAATTGCAGGGTCATAGGGAAGCTCTATTTTAATTTCTTAAGGAATATCCACACTGTTTTCCAAAGTAGCTACACCAAGTTGCATTCCCACCAACAGTATAATAGGGTTCCCCTTTCTCCACAACCTCTCCAACATAGGTTGTTTACTGTCTTGTTTATTTTGGCCATATGAACTGGTGTAAGGTGGTATGTCAGTGTGGCTTTTCTTACATTTCTGATTTTTTTTTTTCTTGATGAGTTAGGCTAAATTTTTTTTTTGCACTTTATTTTTATTTATGTATTTTTTAAAAATTAACATATAATGTATTATTAGCCACAGGGATGTAGCCAGGTTTACACACTTCACAGAACTCATCATCGCACATACCCTCTCCAATGTCCATAACTCCACAACCCTCTTCCTGCCCTTCTCCCCCGGCAACCCTCAGTTTGTTTTGTGAGATAAAGAGTTTCTTATGGATTGTATTCCTCCTGATCCCATCTCATTTCATTTATTTTTTCTCTACCCCACAAACACCCCAAAATGCATCTCCACTTTCTCATATAAGGGAGATCATATGATGGTTATCTTCTCTGAGTGACTTATTTCGCTCATCATAATACCCTCTATTCCATCCATGTCATTGCAAATGGCAAGATTTCATTTCTTTTGATGGCTGCATAGTATTCCATTGTGTATATATACCACATCTTCTTTATCCATTCATCTATTGATGGACATCTAGGTTCTTTCCATAGTTTGGCTATTGTGGACATTGCTGCTAGAAATATGCGGGTACACATGCCCCTTCAGATCACTACATTTGTGTCTTTAGGATAAATACCTAGGAGTGCAATTGCTGGGTTGTAGGGTAGCTCTATTTTCAACTTTTTGAAGAACCTCCATGCTGTTTTCCAGAGTGGTTCCACCAGCTTGCATTACCACCAACAGTGTAGGAGGGTTCCCCTTTCGCCGCATCCTCACCAGCATCTGTCATTTCCTGACTTGTTAATTTTAGCCATTCTGACTGGTGTGAGGTGGTATCTCACTGTGGTTTTGATTTGTATTCCCTGATGCCCAGTGATGTGGAATACTTTTTCATGTGTCTATTGGACATCTGGGTGTCTTCTTTGCAGAAATGTCTGTTCATGTCCTCTGCCCATTTCTTGATTGGATTATTTGTTCTTTGGGTGTTGAGTTTGCTAAGTTCTTTCTTGATTTTGGATACTAGCCCTTTATCTGATATGTCATTTGAAAATATCTTCTCCCATTCTGTCAGTTGTCTTTTGGTTTTGTTAACTGTTTCCTTTGCTGTGCAAAAGCTTTTGATTTTGAAGAAATCCGAGTTCATTTTTCCCCTTGATTCTCTTGCCTTTGGCGATGCTCCTAGGAAGAAGTTGCTGTGGCTGAGGTCAAAGAGGTTGCTGCTTGAGTTCTCCTCAAGGATTTTGATGGGTTCCTTTCTCACATTGAGGGTCCTACATCCATTTGGAGTCTATTTTCATGTGTGGTGTAAGGAAATGGTCCAGTTTCATTTTTCTGTATGTGGCTGTCCAATTCTCCCAATACCATTTGTTGAAGAAGATGTCTTTTTTCCATTGGACATTCTTTCCTGCTTTGTTGAAGATTACTTGACCACAGAGTTGAGGGTCTGTTTCTGGGCTCTCTCTTCTGTTCCATTGGTCTGTGTGTCTGTTTTTGTGCCAGTACCATACTGTCTTGACGACGACAGCTTTGTCATAGAGCTTGAAGTCTGGAATTGTGATGCCACCAACTTTGGCTTTCTTTTTCAACATTCCTCTAGCTATTCAAGGTCCTTCCTGGTTCCATACATATTTTAGGATTATTTGTTCCATTTCCTTGAAAAAAAATGGATGGGATTTTGATAGGGATTGCATTAAATGTGTAGATAGCTTTAGCTGGCATAGACATTTTCATGATATTTCTTCTTCCAATCCATGAGCATGGAACATTTTTCCGTTTCTTTGTGTCTTCCTCAATTTCTTTCATGAATACTTTACAGTTTTCTGAGTACAGATTCTTTGCCTCTTAGGTTAGGTTTATTCCTAGGTATCTTGTGGTTTTGGGTGCAATTGTAAGTGGAATTGACTCCTTCATTTCTCTTTCTTCTGTCTTATTGTTGGTGTATAGAAATGCAACTGATTTCTGGGCATTGATTTTAAATCCTGACACTTTACTGAATTCCTGTACAAGTTCTAGCAGATTTGGAGTGGAGTCTTTGGGTTTTCCACAAATAGTTTCATATCATCTGCTGAGAATGAGTTTGACTTTTTCTTTGCCGATTTGGATGCCTTTAATTTCTTTTTGTTGTCTGATTGCTGAGGCTAGGACTTCTAGTACTATGTTGAATAGCAGTGGTGATAATGGACATCCTTCCCGTGTTCCTGACTTTAGCGGAAAAGCTTTCAGTTTTTCTCCATTGAGAATGATATTTGCGATGGGTTTTTCATAGATGGTTTTGGCAATATTGAAGTATGTGCTCTCTTTCCCTACACTTTGAAAACTTTTGATTAGGAAGGGATGCTGTACTTCGTCAAATGCTTTTTCAGCATCTATTGAGAGTATCATTTGGTTCTTGTTCTTTCTGTTATTAATGTATTGTATCACATTGATTGATTTGTGGATGTTGAACTAACCTTACATTCCTGGAATAAATCCCACTTGGTCGTGGTGAATGATCCTTTTAATGTACTGTTGAATCCTATTGGCTAGTATTTTGGCGAGAATTTTTGCATCAGTGTTCATCAAGGATATTGGTCTGTAGTTCTCTTTTTTGATGGGATCCTTGTCTGGTTTTGGGATCAAGATGATGCTGGCCTCATAAAATGAGTTTGTAAATTTTCCTTCCATTTATATTTTTTGGAACAGTTTCAGTGGAATAGGAATTAGTTCTTCTTTAAGCATTTGGTAGAATTCCCCTGGGAAGCCGTCTTGCCCTGTGCTTTTGTTTGTTTGGAGATTTTTGATGACTGTTTCACTCTCCTTACTGGTTATGAGTCTGTTCAGGTTTTCTATTTCTCTCTGGTTCAGTTGTGGTAGTTTATATGTCTTAGGAATGCATCCATTTCTTCCAGATTGTCAAATTTCTTTGCATATAGTTGCTCATAGTATGTTCTTATAATTGTTTGTATTTATTTGATGTTAGTTATGATCTCTCCTCTTTCATTCATGATTTTATTTATTTGGGTCCTTTCTCTTTTCCTTTTGATAAGTCTGGCCAGGGGTTTATCAATCTTAATAATTCTTTCAAAGAACCAGCTTCTAGTTTCATTGATTTGTTCTATTGTGTTTTTTTGGTTTCTATTTCATTGATTTCTGCTCTGATCTTTAATATTTCTCTTCTCCTGCAGGGTTTAGGGTTTATTTCTTGTTCTTTCTCCAGCTCCTTTAGGTGTAGGCTTAGGTTGTATACTTGAGACCTTTCTTGTTTCTTAAGAAAGGTTTGTACCACTATATATTTTCCTTTCAGGAATACCTTTGCTGTTTCCCACAGATTTTGAACCATTGTGTTTTCATTATCATTTGTTTCCATGAATTTTTTCAATTCTTTGTTAATTTCCTGGTTGACCCATTCATTCTTTAGAAGGATGGTTTTTAGTCTCCATGTATTTGGGTTCTTTCCAAATTTCCTCTTTTGACTGAGTTCTAGCTTCAGAGCATTGTGGTCTGAATATATGCAGGGAATGATCCCAATCTTTTGATACTGGTTGAGACCTGATTTAGGATCCAGGATGTGATCTATTCTGGAGAATTTTCCATGTGCACTAGAGAAAAATGTTTATTCTGTTGCTTTGGAATGAAATGTTCTGAATATATCTGTGATGTCCATTTGGTCCAGTATGCCATTTAAGGCCTTTTTTTCCTTGTTGATCTTTTGCTTGGATGATCTGTCCATTTCCATGAGGGGACTGTTAAAGTCCCGTACTGTTATTATATTATTGTTAATGTGTATCTTTGATTTTGTTATTAATTGGATTATATAGTTTGCTGCTCCCATGTTAGGGGCATAGATATTTAAAATTGTTAGATCTTCTTGTTGGACAGATCCTTTGAGTATGTTATAATGTCCTTCCTCATCTCTTATTATAGTCTTGGGCTTAAAATCTAATTGATCTGATATAAGGATTGTCACCCCAGCTTTCTTCTCATGTCCATTATCATGGTAAATTGTTTTCCACCCCCTCACTTTAAATCTGGGGTGTCTTCGGGCTTAAAATGAGTTTCTTGTAGGCAACATATAGATGGGTTTTGGTTTTTTATCCATTCTGATACCCTATGTCTTTTGATTGGGGCATTTAGCCCATTAACATTCAGGGTAACTATTGAGAGATATGAATTTAGTGCCATTGTATTGCCTGTAAGGTGACTGTTACTGTATATTCTCTCTGTTCCTTTCTGATCTACTACTTTTTGGCTCTCTCTTTGCTTACAGGACCCTTTTCAATATTTCTTGTAGTGCTGTTTTGTTGTTTGCAAATTCTTTCAGCTTTTGTTTGTCCTGAAAGCTTTTTATCTCTCCTTCTATTTTCAATGATAGCCTAGCTGGATATAGTATTCTTGGCTGCTTGTTTTTCTGAATATATCATGCCAGCTCTTTCTGGCCTGCCAGGTTTCTGTGGTTAAGTCTGCTACCAATCTGATATTTTTACCATTGTATGTTACAGACGTCTTTTCCGGGGCTGCTTTCAGGATTTTCTCTTTGTCACTAAGACTTGTAAATTTTACTATTATGTGATGGGGTGTGGACCTATTCTTGTTGATTTTGAGGTGGGTTCTCTGCACCTCCTGGATTTTTATATTTTTTCCCTTTGCCCTATTAGGGAAATTCTTTCCAATAATTCTCTCCAATATACCTTCTGCTCCCCTCTCTCTTTCTTCTTCTTCTGGAATCCCAATTATTCTAATGTTGTTTTGTTTTATGGTATCACTTATCTCTCGATTTCTCTCCTCATGGTCCAGTAGTTGTTTGTCTCTCTTTTGTTCAGCTTCTTTATTTTCTGTCATTTGGTTTTCTATATCACTAATTCTCTCTTCTGGGTCATTTATCCTAGCAGTAAGAGCCTCCATTTTTTTATTGTACCTCATTAATAGCTTTTTTTTTTTTTAATTTCAACCTTGTTAGATTTTAGTTCTTTTATTTCTCCAGAATGGGATTTTATTTCTCTGGAAAGGGATTCTCTAATATTTTCCATATCTTTTTCATGCCTGGCTAACACATTGAGTATCGTCATTCTGAACTCTAGATTTGACATATTATCAGTGTCTGTATTGATTAGGTCCCTGGCCTTCAGTTCTGCCTCTTGTTCCTTTTTTTGTGGTGAGTTTTTCTGCCTTGTCATTTTATCCAGATAAGAATATATGAAAGAGTTAATTAAATTGCTGAAAGGGTGGCAAAGACCCCAGGAAAATGTGCTTTAACCAAATCAGAAGAGACCCCAAATCATGGGGGGAAGATGGGGGTAAAAAAGAAGTTCATAAAAAAAAATTAAAAAAGAAGAAAGAAAGAAAGAAAGAAAAAAAATATAAAAAAGAAAAAATATAAATATCTATCTATCTATTTATATATATATTAGACAGGTGAATAGAACACGGACAACCACTTAATTTTTGGAGTATTTTGGTCTCTTAGAAGAACCTATCTCCCAAAATTGTAAAGAATGAAAAACATATATAAAGGTAAACATGATGAAAGGGATGGATTATGACTATAAAGTTGAATTTTTTTTTTAATTTCTAAAAAAGGAGCTGATAAGTTGGTTGGGAGAATAAAAGAAAATAAAATGGAGAGAATTTGTTCAGGATGGAGACTAGAACAAAGCCCTGTGCTAGATTTAGGGTATATTTCGATCTTTTAGAAGAGGTTGTATCCCAAATATTTTTTAGAAGATAAAACCCTACCTTTATACAAAAAATAAAGTTAGATACTATGAAGGATAAAATATGACTATAGTAATGAAGGTTCAAAAAAGATTTTTTTTAAAGTATTGTTAAGATGTTTATAGCAGCAATGGCCACGGTCGCCAAACTGTGGAAAGAACCAAGATGTCCTTCAATGGACGAATGGATAAGGAAGATGTGGTCCATATACACTATGGAGTATTATGCCTCCATCAGAAAGGATGAATACCCAACTTTTTAGCAACATGGGCAGGACTGAAAGAGATTATGCTGAGTGAAATAAGTCAAGCAGAGAGAGTCAATTATCATATGGTTTCACTTATTTGTGGAGCATAACAAATAGCATGGAGGACATTGAAAGTTAGAGAGGAGAAGGGAATTGGGGGAAATTGGAAGGGGAAGTGAACCATGAGAGACTATGGACTCTGAAAAACAATCTGAGGGTTTTGAAGGGGTGGGGGGTGGGAGGTCGGGGTACCAGGTGATGGGTATTATAGAGAGCACGGATTGCATGGAGCACTGGGTGTGGTGCAAAAATAATGAATACTGTTATGCTGAAAATAAAAAAAAATAAAAAAAGATAAACTAGTTAAAAAATGTTAAAAGAGGAAAGGGCAAAAGTTATAAAAATTTAGCAGAAAAAATAAAATTTCAAAAAATTAATTAACTTTGTAAGACTAAAGAATCTTGGGGAGAAATCCATGAATTCCATGCTTTGCTTTCTCCTCCTCTGGAATTCTGCCGTTCTCCTTGGTAAGTGAACTTGGTTATGGCTGAATTTCTTGCTGATCTTCTTGGGGAGGGGCCTTTTGTAGTGATTCTCTAGTGTCTTGCCTGATGCGGAATTGCACCACCCTTTCCAGGAGCCGGGCTAAATAATCTGCTTGGGTTTGCTTTCGGAAGCTTTTGTTCCCTGAACACTTTCCGTAGTGTTCCGGAAGATGGGAATAAAAATGGAAGCAATCTTGGGGCACCTGGGTGGCTCAGTGGATTAAGCTGCTGCTTTCGGCTCAGGTCATGATCTCAGTGTCCTGGGATCAAGCCCCACATTGGGTTCTCTGCTTAGCGGGGAGCCTGCTTCCCCTTCTCTCTCTGCCTGATTGTCTGCCTGCTTGTGATCTCTCTCTCTGTCAAATAAATAAATAAAATCTTTAAAAAAAAAAAAAAGGCAGCCTCTCAATCTCTGGCCCTGAGGATCTGAGAGCTCGAGGCCCCACTCCTCAGTGCACCCTCGGAGAAAAGCCCTCAATCACTCCCCCCTTCCCTGGCCTCTGGCTACACTCCAAACCCACCCAGCCTGTGACCAAACATCTCTCTCTCTGGCACACAGCCCTGCCTGGAGCCTCCGAACCCCACAAGTCCCTGTGCTCTTCCAGGGGTTTCTCCCCGGAACTTGTGGGGTCCCCACTCACAGAGCCCTGGCCTTTGCCACAGATCACAATTTCAGGTAACCCATAGTTGAGAGCTCACTCCTCAGGTCTGTCTCTGTAGCCAGCTTCCCTGCTCTAATACATATGAGTTCTGCAACACTCAGAAACCCCCAATCCTTCTGTGACCCATGGGACCTGACACCATGCTGTCCCTGCATGGGCTTCACCCAGGTTTAGTCTCTGGAGCAATGTCCCTCAGTGGAGCAGACTTTTAAAAGTTCTGATTTTGTTCTCCGTTGCTGTGCACTTGCTAGGATCTGGCCCCTTCCCCCACAGTCTATCTTCCCATTGCTTTGGATTCACTTCTCCACAAGGCCTACCTTTCAGAAAGTGGTCGATTTTCTGTTTCTAGAGTGGCTGCTCTTCTTCTTGTCAGTCTCCTGTTGGATTTGTAGGTGTTTGGAATGATTTGATAAGCTATCTAGCTGATCTTCTGCTACCTGATGTCGTCTGAACCTGCTACTTCTCTGCCATCTTGACTCCTCCCCGCTAAAATTTTTTGATTATGTTTTTTTTTTTTTTACAAAGACCCAGATCATAGTTTCATTGACCCTTCTATTTTTAATTCTCTATTCCACTTATTTCTGCTATGATATTTATTATTTTCTTCCTCTAACTGATTTGGGGCTTCCCTCCACCACTTAGGATTTTTTTTTTTATTTAAAGTTAGAATTTTAATTAGGTTTGTTTTTATTTTTCTCAGTAGACCTGTGTCACTATGAATTTTCCACTTAAAACAGCTTTTGCTGTGTCCCAAGCATTTTGGACTATTGTGTTTCCATTTATTTAATTTCCTTTTTGAGAAATCAAAAAGGGGGCTATTGGTTGTTACATAGTGTATTTAATATTGGGCTATTGGCAAGGGAAGCAAGGGAAAAAATGAACTACTGGGATTTCATCAAGA
>NC_081569.1:51233529-51242632 GCF_022355385.1 Mustela nigripes | reverse complement strand
TTTGGTGAGTGCTGTGAAGTGTGTAAACCTGGTGATTCACAGACCTGTACCCCTGGGGATAAAAATATATGTTTATAAAAAATAAAAAATTAAGATAAAAAAAAAATCTGATAATTCTTATGGACGCTCCCTTGTATGTGATGAATTTCTTTTCTCTTTCTTTTTTGAATATTTCTTTATTTTTAACTTTATACCATTTGATTATAATGTGTCTCAATGTAGTTCTGTTCAGATTTACTTATATTGGAATTCTTTAAGTTCTTTTATTTCTATGTCCATTACTTTTCTCAGATTTTGGAAAACTTTGGCCATTATTTCATCAAATAATCTAAGCCCCTTTCTGTCATCCCACAGGCATATATTGGTCCACTTGCTGGTATTCAATAAGGCCCTTAGGCTTTTTAAAATTCTATTAATTTTTTTGTCTTTTACACCTTTGGTTCCATGATTTCAAATGATGTGTATTCTAGCTCATAGACTCTCCTACCCGTTAAGTCTGATTCTGAACCTCTCTAATTTATGTTTCACTTTAGTTATATATATATATATATATACATATATATATTTAAATATATATGAATATATGTATATAAATATATATATGTATATATATATATATTTTTTTTTCCTTTTTGAGAGAGAGAGGGAGAGAGAATGCAAGCAGGTGTGGGGGCAGAAGGAGAGAGAGAGAGAATCTTAAGTGGGCTGCATGCCCAATAAAGAGCCCAACACGGGGCACAGTCTCACAATCCTGAGGTCATGACGTGAGTCAAAATCAGGAGTTAGACACCTAACTGACTGAACCACACAGTCACCCTTAGTTATTACATTTTTCAGCTCCAGAATTTTTGTTTGGTTGTCTTTCAAAGTTTCTTTCTTTTTGTTCACATTCTCATTTTGTCCATGCTTCATTTTCCTGATTTCATTTGTGTATCTGCATTTTCTTTTAGTTCACTGAGCATCTTTATGACAGCTATTAAAAATTCTTACAGGTAATTCATAGGTTTTTTTTTTTTTTTTTAGGGTTAGTTGTAGGTGTTTATGTCATTTTGATTGGGTCATGTTTCCTTGTTCCTTTGTATGGCCTATGATTTTTAGGCTGGAATTTGAACTGTTGAAAAAAAAAAACACCATTTTTTTCAAGAGGAGAACTCTACCAATTAACATGATCATAGGGTCTAGGGCTTTTCAAACATTTTGTGGTATCTTTTTCCCTCTGGTTTGGTATTTGGAGCTATAGTTCTAGTGTACTGTTTAACTCCAGTTTTGGTGGCTTTCAGTATGACTTCCCTTTAGGGGTTCTTTATCAGTTTAAACATAATTTTCCCTTTATTTTATTTTTTTAAATTTTATTTTAGTGCATTCCACATATTGAATTTATTACAGTTTACTTAAAACTTTATTTAAAACTTCCTAAACAATTGAAAAAGAACAGGGTCACTTGATTCTATTTTTCCACTTACAGTTTCTTTCTTTCTTTTTTTTTTTTTAAAGATTTATTTATTTATTTATTTGACAGACAGAGATCATAAATAAGCAGAGAGACAGGCAGAGAGAGAGGGGGACAGGCTCCTGGCCGAGCAGAGAGCCCTATGCAGGGCTCAATCCCAGGACCCTGGGATCATGACCTGAGCTGAAGGCAGAGGCTTTAACCCACTGAGCCACCCAGGGGCCCCCACTTACACTTTCTTTGCCAAATAGTTTAATGTTACACATAAGTCACATGATTGTTTTATTGTGGTTTTGAACAGTTTTTATCCATTATTTACATTTCCTGGATTTTTTTTTTCAACTTTTACATAGATTTGGGGCTTTTCCTTTTCAGTTTCCTCCTCTTTCATTATTCCCCTTAGATAGTTGCCACTTTGACAGCTTCAAACTCTTGCTCAGAGACATTCATTCATCTCCTTTTTCTGTTTGTAAATGCTTTTTGTGTTTTATTATGGTGAAATGATTTTGCCAATCTTTTCTGATAAAGAGATTCTTTACCAAGGTAAGAAATTCCCTTTGTTTCTGGCTTATTTTATCAAGAATTGAGTTCAGTTTTATCTATTACCATTACTATATTTATTGTGTTCCTATGTTTTTCTCTATTTTTAAAAAAAATATTTATTTATTTTAGAGAGAGAAAAGTGAGTGAGTGATTGAGGGGAGTAATAGAGGGACAGGTAACAGGAGAGAATCTTTAGCATACTCTGTGCTGAGCAAGTATCCTGACACAGGGCTTGATCTCACAACACTGTGATCATGACCTGAGCTAAAACCGATAGTTGGATGCTTAACCAACTGAGCCACCCAGGGACCCTTATATTTTTCTCTATTAATTGATAAATCTGTTATTTCAATATATCACTTTTATGTTATCACATAGTGCTGTACCATTAAGGAAATAAACTTTACTAGATCATAATGTATTAATTGGAAAATTTGTATTATAGAATATGGTTTAGTTTATATTAAGAATATTTTTAAGTCTGTTTATCATACCCAAAGGCTCAACAATTAAGGAATAATTATGTAAAATATTGTATATCCATATAATGCAACTGCTATAATATGGAACCGTTAAAAGGTATTGTCAAAGTGTTAACTACATGGGAAGTTCTCACAGATGTCTTTCTTATTAAAAATTTTACTCATAGTTAAAGAATGCATATCTCAAATTGGTGAGCATGGTGTGGGACAAACAAGTTGGAATTAAGATGACAAATAATCTTTAAACAAAAGATAGATAAACAAAAGAAAATAATCTTTTTTTAAAGATTTTATTTATTTATTTGACAGAGAGAGATCACAAGCAGGCAGAGAGACAGGCAGAGAGAGAGAGAGGAGGAAGCAGGCCCCCTGCTGAGCAGAGAGCCCGATGTGGGACTCGATCCCAGGACCCTGAGATCATGACCTGAGCCGAAGGCAGCGGCTTAACCCACTGAGCCACCCAGGCACCCAGAAAATTATCTTTAATATATTTAAGTGCACAGCCTCCTTATCTCTGTGTTAACCTGTATTCCATAGACTTTTCTCTAAGCTTGGAATGAGGTTGCCAGAACCACAACTTCTCCTTTATTATCAGAGCGGAGGTCACTGCTGATCACAGTTAACCAAGAAGCTTATACCTGCATAAATCACTTTATGTGTTTGTATTTATCCTGTTATTCCAAATAAAAAACCTTGACTTTTAAGTAGGAAATGTGTTTGAATTTGAAACAAATTTCAGCATGCTGAGTAAGGAGCAGAATAGGAAACCAGGTTCAGTGGGGCCATTGTGTTATAAATTCCCTCTAGAGAGCCACTCCCCAAAGATGATCTTCACAGAAAGTAAAAGGGCTTCCTATTTCAATTGTTCAGTGGGTTCTGTATAGATCATGAGACTGTGATTCTCTTTCAAGTGTCAATTTTCCTGTTGCTTTGTCAGTTTATGTAAGCAAGAGAAGTGTAAGAGGGCAAGCCTGAAGAGGTCCATGACTGATATTGTAATGTTCTTCTCCTAAAAGCATCCGCAGTTCTATGAGTCTCCACAGTAATGTATGGAACACTATTATATTTGTTCTTTTTCTGAGATCTGAGATTAGAGTTTTCACTCTGATATAGAAGATGGTGTTCAACCATACAGGTTTTTATGATACCCATCTTGTATCTGCAGGTAAGGTAAAGCTCACATGACTTCAAGCTCCTTTATGTCCTCCTTCCAACCCTCCTGGTTTTATATTATTTTAAATACCACTTAATGTATGAATTATGAAAGAATTCCTTCTCTAGAATCAAGGCCAGGTTTTCCCCTGAGAATTTATATACAAATGTTACTTCAAAAATGTATTATAACTTTTAAAGTAGTTTTTCAATTCCCCATTTGTATTGCTCTATGTAGGAGTTGGGGCACTGGGACAGGGAAAGTTCCAGTAAGTGAATGTGAATACACCTTCTTTCAGCGAAGCTTCAAGTGATAGACTGCCTATCATGTTACTTTCAGTTGCTTTTAGGGGATATAAGAAAAGGTAATTTTATTCCTGCTTGAGATTGCGAGATTTGAGGAATAGCCTTTGTGAGCACAGCCAACCTCAACGTGTCTTTATAAATGATATCTATGGACTTCAATGTCTGCACAAGTATTTCATATCAATGGTGATCTTAGTGAAAATCTTGACATAGATTAAGAATTGATTGTAATTTTTACAGCAATATTTGATATGAACACAATATTGTAGAACTTGGTTCCTTATGCTTCTTTGCAATATAAGGCAGATTGCCAGTAACTCTTTTTGAGTGTATTTTTACTGAAGAGAGGGATCAAAATGGGAAAACTTCTAATAGATTTTTATTTTAATAGATTTTATTTTAATATTCTAAATGAATATAGGAATATTTCACATAATTTAACACAATAAAATTAAAATCAGATACATTACAAACATTTAAATCAATATTGTCCTCAAATCAGCTCAACATATTTCTCTCACAAATTGATCAAAGAATATTAAGTATTAATATTATAAGTATCTTTGTAGGCTACAATTTTTTATTTCTGTTTATTCATTACTTCTTCTTTCACTGCTTAACCTAATAGTTGTAGGTCCTGGGGCACGCTTGACTATTGTCAATACCAAGTAACTTTGAATGAAAACCTTAGGATGACAAAAGAATTTTCATTTTTATTCACTGTATTCAGAACAGAATTATGAATATATGACAGTCATGGGAATACCACTGCATGGATTACGGTACTTTGTTATTTCCTGATACACAGAATGATTTAACTGTATGCAAGGGATCTGCCCTAATGAGTAATATTTTAAGGCTACTTGTAATATGGAAATCTGTTTTTTTTTTTTTCAGCTTTAAAAACAAATGCATTTTCCAATATAAATAATTGCTCTAACTCTGTGAGTATATTCATTTTCTTGGGTTTCCCTTATACCTGGGAAATTCAGGTTATCCTCTTTTCAGTCTTCTCTGGGACTTATATTCTGACTGTAACTGGAAATCTGTGCATTATATGTGCTGTGAGGTGGGACCGTCGACTGCAAACTCCAATGTATATTCTGCTAGCTAATTTTTCCTTCCTGGAGATCTGGTTTATCACCTCCACTGTACCTAATATGCTGGCCAACTTGCTTTCTGAGACCAGCACCATCTCTTTCTATGGCTGCTTCCTCCAGTTCTACTTCTTCTTCTCCATGGGTACCACTGAGACTTTCTTCTTGTCTGCCATGGCCTTTGACAGGTACCTTGCTATCTGCAGGCCCCTGCACTACCCCACTGTCATGACTGTTCAGCGCTGCATCAGAATAGGAGCTGGGTGCTGGGTGTGTGGTTTCCTATACTTCCTCTTGCCTATATACCTCATCTCTCAACTCCCATTTTGTTGTTCCAATAAGATTGATCACTTCCTTTGTGACCCAGGACCTCTTATAAAGCTGTCCTGTGTGCCAGCTCCAGCAACTGAGATCATCTGTGCCATCTATAACTCAGTCCTCATTTTCTCTACCTTATTCTTCATTACCAACTCCTATACCTTGGTGATCAGAGCTGTGCTGAGAGTCCCCTCAGGAGAAGGGCGGCACAAGGCCTTCTCCACGTGTGGCTCCCATCTGGCCATAGTGTCCCTATTCTATGGCTCTATCATGGTTGTATATGTAAGCCCAACATCAGGCAATCCAACTGGAATGCAGAAATATGTGACTTTGTTTTATTCTGTGTTAACTCCACTTTTCAACCCTTTGATCTATAGTCTTCGAAATAAAGAGATGAAGGCAGCTCTGAGAAAGTTATTTAAAATTGTGAGATTTAGTTAGAGGCATGGAAGAAATCTTTGAAGAAGTTTGTTTACAACTGAAATACTATATTGGAAAGATGTAATTAAAAAGTTGATATTGAGTTGTATTAAATTATGAAAATGTCTTTTGGGGAGAAGAGGAACATATTCAAAGATAATTAAAACTATTAAGTTAGGGGTGCCTGGTTGGCTCAGTGGGTTAAGCCTCTGCCTTTGGGTCAGGTCATGGTCCCAGGGTCCTGGGATTGAGCCCCACATTGGGCTCTCTGCTCCACAGGGAGCCTGCTTCCTCCTCTCTCTCTCTCTCTGCCTACTTGTGATCTGTGTCTGTCAAATAAATAAAATCTTAAAAAAAGTTATTAAGTTAACTGGCCATCCATTTTGTTACTATTAGAGAAAAATTTACATTGAACTTAAAATTTTCAAATGATGAAAAAAATGATCTTTCTCACATTTAGGTTTAATACTAGTTAAAATTTTGCTGTCAATATTATAGATGTATACACAAATATCAATCTGTAATGTATTTTATATTTATTTGAAGTATTTTTCCAATGAGTTAAAAGTATCATATGCTAAATTTACAAAGCAACATTTGATTTGAATCCCTGTGTCATTATTAAAAAACATGATTCACTCACTTTCTTATGAATGCTAACTTATAATTATATTTCTTTCCATTTTCTCACCAAGATTTATTTAAAATACTCTTAGTATGTTGATCCAGATGACTACCAATAATTTTTTCATTATATACACTTTCAAGAATTATCTTTTAAGAGCTCTATTTTGGATAAACCATGGATTGTTTCTTTTCAAATACCCCACTTAAGGCTGTATTAGAGAACTGTGTAAGGGTAAACAGTTTAGAGAAAATCACCAGTGACTCCCAGATTCTGTTACAATTATAGAAATTGTTAGATTTGCTTCTACCTATTATGTCAAGGACACTAGTATCTCACACTCTTAAGCAGAATTTTCTTCATCCCACAAAGAGAGGCTGGACCCATAGACTATTACATTCCAATCTCACATCTCTTTGCACCCTGGAAACCATTAATATATTTTCTGTTTCTGTAGACTGGCCTATTCTGGACATTTCATATAAATGGAATCACAGAATATATGCCTTTTATGATTGGCTTCTTTCACTTAGCATAATGTGTAAAAGGATCATTTATGTTGTAACATGTATCAGCAATTCATTTCTTTTTATGGCTGAGTAACATTCCATTGTATGGATATGGCACCTTGTATTTATCTATTCAGTAGCTGTTGGACATTTGTGTTGTTTCCATTTTTGGTCTATTATGAGTTATGCATTAACACGTTTTTGTGTGAATATATGTTTGCACTTTTCTAAGGTGTATCCCTGGAATTAGAATTGCTAGATCATATGTGAACTCTGTATTTCACATTTTGAGGAATGGCTGGCATTTTCCCAAAGTGGCTGTACCATCTTACTATCATACCAGCCCAGGATACAGTGTATGGTATTTCGATTTCTCTGTGTCCTCATCAACACTTGTGGGTTATTATTTTTTTTTCCTTAACTTTTTTTTTTTTTAACACTTTAGCCATCCTTGTAGATTCATATGATGTGGTATTCTATGGTGGTTTCCATTTATATTGTCCTAATTATATTGAGTATGTTTTCATGTGCTTATTGGTGACTTATATATATTCATTGAAGAAATATATATTCTGATACTTGACCATATATTGAGTTTTTCATCTTTCTACAGTTGTAGAGATCTTTATATATTCTGGATATGAGTCTGTTATCAGATATATAACTCGCAATTTTTAAAAAAATCTATGAGCTGCTTTTTACATTCTTTTTTTAAAGATTTTATTTATTTATTTGACAGACAGAGATCACAAGTAGGCAGAGAGGCAGGCAGAGAGAGAGGAAGAGAATCAGGCTCCCTGCTGAGCAGAGAGCCTGATGTAGGGCTCATTCACAGGACCCTGGAATGCTGACCTGAGCTGAAGGCAGAGGCTTTAACCCACTGAGACACCCAGGCACCCCTGCCTCTTTATATTCTTAATTGCGTCCAAAATTTTGGCTTTTGCGACTCACGTTATTGATATTACTTGGGATATTGATATTACATATATATGATATGTCATTACCTAATCCATGTTCACAAAACTTTTTACTACATTTACTTATATTTTTAGGTTTGTGGTAGATTATTTTTTCCAACTTTTGTATTCACTTGGTTATTTTATAAGAACTTATTAAGAGAAGAATCAAATGCAAGCTCCAAATCACTCCTTTGATGGCTAATAGGGTCATAGGAGTCAAAGCATAATATTTTTTTTGTTTTATAATTTTGATATCCCTGAATAGATGATCTCATATCACAGATTTTTTAAAATATTTTATTTATTTATTTGACAGACAGAGATCACAAGTAGGCAGAGAGGCAGGCAGAGAGAGAGGAGGAAGCAGGCTCCCCGCTGAGCAGAAAGCCCGATGCAGTACTCGATCCCAGGACCCCGGGATCATGACCTGAGCTGAAGGCAGAGGCTTTAACCCACTGAGCCACCCGGTGCCCTTCATATTACAGATTTTTAATAAGAATGTTTGTTTTTGTCAAATCTTGAACTAATCTTTTGAAAAATAAATTCTTGACATAATTTATGATCACATGGTATCTCTTAAAGCATGGTTTACGGTAAGAGTAACAAATGAGAAATGTTGAAAACAGGAAACAAGAAATAGGCAAATTTGGAGATATAGAATACAAAGGATGGAATTAATTAAATTATTATAATAATTATAAGAACATTTAACATTATAGAGAAAACAAAAAGGGTATAGAAAAAAACATGTTTAAGGTTTGGTGTATTCAGAACTTTTTTTAAATAACATTTTAGTGAATTTCTTTAATTGACTGTTATTTTTCACATTATTATAGTTTTAGGTATTTTGTTAAATTTTTTATATATTGGTGAAACTAAAATGTTATGATAGGGATAGCTTTGATGGTGGCCAAGTTGTTTCAAGTCATGTGCGTATCATTGTGTGAATTAAATGAATTTTTTTTTTTAATTTTTTATTTTTGATAAACATATATTTTTATCCCCAGGGGTACAGGTCTGTGAATCACCAGGTTTACACACTTCACAGCACTCACCAAATCACATACCCTCTCCAATGTCCATAATCCCACCCCCTTCTCCCAAACCCCCTGCCCCCGGCAACCCTCAGTTTGTTTTGTGAGATTAAGAGTCACTTATGGTTTGTCTCCCTCCCAATCCCATCTTGTTTCATTTATTCTTCTTCTACCCACTTAAGCCTCCATGTTGCATCACCACTTCCTC
>NC_081569.1:51219886-51230529 GCF_022355385.1 Mustela nigripes | reverse complement strand
CTAGCTGATCTCCGGCTAGCTGAAGCAGTCTCAGCTTGCTACTTCTCCACCATCTTCGAATTAAATGAATTTTAAGGATGAAAATTAAAGCAGCTTGTCTGCTATCCCTTCTTTCTCTTCACCATGAAGAAATCCCCTGCAGTAAAGGAAAGAAGACAGGGAAACACATTGAATTGTTTCTTGAATGGACTCGAGGAAAATCAACTAAAGATGTTTACTAGAAGAAATAAATTTTATTTCTTAAATTCCCTTACCATAATGTTGCTGATAAAGTATTATCCATTGTAAATAGAATCCAGAATTTCTGAGGCATGGTTCTCTAAGAAATGTCATGTAATTTATATGAATACTCTTGATAACATAGAATGGAAATGTTTCACAATTTAAGTGGTTCTAGTTGTATGAAGAAACCTGTGAAATTATTTTTGAAATCTAATCTATGCTGATCTGAAGGAGGTTTTCTGAGTTTTGGCCAGAGGAATTAGTTTTCTACTAAAGAAGGACCTGGGGAACTGGCTTCAATGTCCTAGAAACTTACCTGTTGTTGTTGTTTTCTTAAGCACTTAAATACATATAACTCATAATTATTTAATAAAAGCTTATAATGGATAAGATCACAAATTCATGTAAGTATGATTTGACATTGTAATCCTGGATATTAACTCTCTATGAAATATGGGAAATAAATGACATTAGAGTCAAGGTAAAATAGGAAATACTGTGATGCATTTGAGAAAGTATCCAAATATCCATTTGGATATTTGGCACAATTGAGAAAGTATCCAAAGAAAGTCTGAAGACTTTCTTGAGGTAATTTCATTGCCCTTTAGCTATTTGAACAAGAAAGCTTATATCTTAAAAGCATTGAAAAACAATTGAGAACTTTTCCGCTAAGGTCAGGAACACGGCAGGGATGTCCATTATCACCACTGCTATTCAACATAGTACTAGAAGTCCTAGCCTCAGCAATCAGACAACAAAAGAAATTAAAGGCATCCAAATTGGCAAAGGAGAAGTCAAACCAATTTTCGGCAGATGATATGATACTATCTGTGGAAAACCCAAAGACTCCACTCCAAATCTGCTAGAACTTGTACAGGAATTCAGTAAAGTGTCAGGATTTAAAATCAATGCCCAGAAATCAGTTGCATTTCTATACACCAACAATAAGACAGAAGAAAGAGAAATGAAGGAGTCAATTCCACTTACAATTGCACCCAAAACCACAAGATACCTAGGAATAAACCTAACCTAAGAGGCAAAGAATCTGTACTCAGAAAACTGTAAAGTATTCATGAAAGAAATTGAGGAAGACACAAAGAAACGGAAAAATGTTCCATGCTCATGGATTGGAAGAAGAAATATCATGAAAATGTCTATGCCAGCTAAAGCTATCTACACATTTAATGCAATCCCTATCAAAATCCCATCCATTTTTTTTCAAGGAAATGGAACAAATAATCCTAAAATATGTATGGAACCAGGAAGGACCTTGAATAGCTAGAGGAATGTTGAAAAAGAAAGCCAAAGTTGGTGGCATCACAATTCCAGACTTCAAGCTCTATGACAAAGCTGTCGTCGTCAAGACAGTATGGTACTGGCACAAAAACAGACACACAGACCAATGGAACAGAAGAGAGAGCCCAGAAACAGACCCTCAACTCTGTGGTCAAGTAATCTTCAACAAAGCAGGAAAGAATGTCCAATGGAAAAAAGACATCTTCTTCAACAAATGGTATTGGGAGAATTGGACAGCCACATACAGAAAAATGAAACTGGACCATTTCCTTACACCACACATGAAAATAGACTCCAAATGGATGTAGGACCCTCAATGTGAGAAAGGAATCCATCAAAATCCTTGAGGAGAACTCAAGCAGCAACCTCTTTGACCTCAGCCACAGCAACTTCTTTCTAGGAGCATCGCCAAAGGCAAGAGAAGCAAGGGGAAAAATGAACTCAGATTTCTTCAAAATCAAAAGCTTTTGCACAGCAAAGGAAACAGTTAACAAAACCAAAAGACAACTGACAGAATGGGAGAAGATATTTTCAAATGACATATCAGATAAAGGGCTAGTATCCAAAATCAAGAAAGAACTTATCATACTCAACACCTAAAGAACAAATAATCTAATCAAGAAATGGGAAGAGGACAAGAACAGACATTTCTGCAAAGAAGACATCCAGATGTCCAATAGACATATTAAAAAGTGTTCCACATCACTGGGCATCAGGGAATACAAATAAAAACCACAGTAAGATACCACCTCACACCAGTCAGAATGGCCAAAATTAACAAGTCAGGAAATGACAGGGAATGGGACCCAGCAATCACACTACTGGGTACTTACCCTAAAGATACAAATGTAGTGATTGAAAGGGGCATGTGCACCCAAATCTTTATAGCAGCAATGTCCACAATAGCCAAACTATGGAAAGAACCTAGAAGTCCATCAATATATGCCATATATATATGCCACACACACACACGCATACACACACACACAATGGAATACTGTGGAGCCATCAAAAGAAATGAAATCTGCCATTTGTGATGATGTGTATGGAACTAGAGGGTATTATGCTGAGCAAAATAAGTCAGTCAGAGAAAGACAATTATCATATGATCTCCCTGATAAGTCTAGTGGCAATGTGGGGGGTTTGGGGGGGAGGAAAGGAATAAATGAAATACGATGGGATCGGGAGGGAGACAAACCATAAGAGACTTTTAATCTCACAAAACAAACTGAGGGTTGCCTGGGGGAGGGGGTTAGGGAGAGGGTGGTGGGGTATGGACATTGGGGAAGGTATGTGCTATGGTGAGTGCTGTGAAGTGTGTAAACCTGGCGATTCACAGACCTGTACCCCTGGGGCTAATAATACATTATATGTTAATTAAATAATTTTAAAAAATATATAAAAAAGAAAAAGAAGGATGTCTTAAACATTAATCAGAGGAAGATAACAAAATATAAATAATGTACATATAATATCCTGTTGTGAAGCATCCAATACAAATTTACTAGATATGTGTACAGTCAGGAAAATAAGAGTCAAATAGGAGGAAAAAATTAGTCAATAATATAGATGTGATGTAAATTATGGAATGGAAGAGACAGTGTTTAAAAAATCTATTATCAGTTTACTTAAAGATTTAGAGTAAAATATAAATTCAATCAGAGAAGTTTAAAAACCCTAAACATTCATGTTCAAGCATGAGTTTCAGATTCATAAAGCAAAGTTTAGAGAAGTTTAAGGGGAAGTAGATCAACTCACAGTTTCAATCAGATTTCAGTAGCCCTCTATTTTTCATGAAATACAGACTTACAGATCAGTGGAAATGAATAGAGATCCTAGAAATAAATGCATGCTCAGAGTCAACTAACCTTTGACAAAGGTACCAAGAGCACACGAAGGGAAAAGACAGTATCTTCAATAAATGGTGTTGATGAATTGGATATCCACATGCAAAGAATGGAACTGGATTCTTGTCTACCATCACAGAGAAAAATCAACTCAAAACGGATTAATGACTTAAATGTAAGACCTGAAACTGAAACTGTAGGGCTCCTAGAAGAGAACATAGGAGAAAAAGCTTCTTGACATTGTTTTTGGCAATAATTTCTTGACTATGACACCAAAAGAACAGGCAACAAAAGAAAAAAAAATAGACAAGGGGGGTATATCAAACTAAAAAGCTTCTACACAGCAAAGGAAACAATCAACGAGATGAAAAAATCAACCTGCAGAATGGCAGAAAATATTTACAAACCATGTATATGGTAAGGGTTAATGTCCAAAATATATAAGGAACTCTTATAGCTCAATAACAAAAAAATAGTCCATTTAGAGAAAAAATGAAACAAGGTAGGATCAAGAGGGAGACAAACCATAAGAGACCTTTAATCTCATGAAACAAACTGAGGGTTGCTGGGTGGGGAGGGTGGATAGGGATAGGGTGGCTGGGTTATGGACATTGGGGATGATATGTTATATGAGTGCTGTGACTTGTGTAAGCCTGATGATTCAGAGACCTGTACCTCTAGGGCAAATAATACATTATATGTTAATAAAAAATAACAGAAAACAATCCATTTAAAAATAAAGTATTGAATAGATATTTTCCCAAAAATATATGCAAATGGTGAGTGTGTGATGAGATGCTCAACACCACTGATCATCTGGGAAATGCACATCCAGCCACAAGGAGATATCACTGCACACCTGTTAGGATGGCTGCTATCAAAAAACAAAAACAAAAAAGAAAACCACCCCCCCCCAAAATAAAGAACAAATGTTGAGGATGTGGAGAAAAGGGATCCCTTGTACCCCGTTGATGGGAATATAAATTGGTATAGGCACTATGGAAAACAGTATTGAGGGTCTTCAAAAATTTTAAAGAGAACTACCATATTAGCCAGCAAACCAGCTTCTGGGTATGTATCTAACAGTTGAAATTAGGATCCCAAAGAGATCTCAAAAGGCTACCTGAATTTTTCTGTTTACTTCAGCCTTATTCATAAAAGCCAAGACATGTGAGTAAGCTAAATGTCCATCAGTGGATGAGTGGATAAAGAAAATATGGCATATGATTTATATATATATAGATATATATATATATGGTGGCATTGATGAATAAATGGCGTTGATGAATTGGATATCCACATGCAAAGAATGGAACTGGATTCATTCATTCATTCATATATATTCATTATATTCATTAATGTATATTCATATTCATATGTTCATTCATTCATATATTCATTCATATATATATATGAATATTCATTCATATATATATATGAATGAATATTATTTAGACTTAAGAAGGAAGAAACCCTGACATTTGTGACAACACTGGATGAATCTGGAAGAAATAATGCTAAATGAAATAAACTAGATGCAATAGGACTAATTCTATATGATACCACTTAGATGAAAAATTTAAAATAGTCAAACCCATAGAAACATACAATAGAACAGTGGTTGCCTGGGGCTTGGGGAAGAGAGAACAGGTATGAATCAAGGGAAACAAAGTTTCAGTTATATAAGATGAGTATTGCCTAGAGGACTATTGTACATCATGGTGTCTATATTAATAATACTGTATTGTATACTTAAAAATTGCTAAGAGGGTAGATCTTATGTTAACTTTCCTTACCCCCCCCAACACACAGCAAAATAATAGAGTGAGAGGAATCTTTGAGGGTAATGGATATGTTCAGGGAATAGATTGTGGTGATGATTTTGTGGATGTAAACTTATTGCCAAACATCAAGTTGTTCACATTAAATATGCACAGCTTTTTTTTTTAAGATTTTATTTATTTATTTGAGAGAGATTTATTGAGAGAGATCACAAGCAGGCAGAGAGGCAGGCAGAGAGAGAGAGGAGGAAGCAATCTCCCTGCTGAGCAGAGAGCCCGATGCGGGGCTCAATCCCAGGACTCTCAGTTCATGACCTGAGCAGAAGGCAGTGGCTTAACCCACTGAGCCACCCAGGCGCCCCTAAATATGCACAGCTTTTGTTTGCCAGTCTTACCTCAGTAAAGGGATTTTTTTTTTAAAGGTTAAAAGAAAAATGGTTTGGGTTTACATAGCATATTGAAAAGTGTATCTCCAACGTTTTAGGTTGAGACTCTGAGCAAGCAATATTTTATTGCTTGTTTCACTTTACTTCATTGAATCTTTACAACCAATTGTAGTTTTCTTGAGATTAAAGGTATCCAGTAACCTCAATGCAATACAGCTAGTAAGTGGTTGAATGGAGATCACATACAAGGATTTCAACACGGAACCAAATGCTTAAACATGAAATGATCAGCTGCTCCCACTAACTCCTTGGATTTAAGGAAAGTATTTTTTTTTCTGGGGGGGGGTCGTGCCTTTTTTTGACAAATGTAATTATATGCTTAGTTTATAATATGAAATGCTTTGATATGCTTATACATTACAAAATGATTACCAAGATGAAGATACTTAACACACCCATTACTTTCATAGTTAACAAAGGTAACTATTTTTGTGTATGTATGAAGAATGCTAAAGACCTACTCTTAACATATTGACCATAGTTACGATGCTGTACATTGGATCCTCAGAACTTCTTCTTATAACTGAAAATCTGTGTCCTTTCATCTACATCACCCCATATCCACCACCCCCAGCAGCCAGTATTCTATTTTCCTTCTATAAAATTGGCTTTAAAAATTCCATGAATAAGTGATGCCATACAAAATGTGTCTTTCTATTTCTGACATTTCTTTAGCATAATATCTTCCAGATTTGTCCATGTCATTCCGCTCCACTGTTCTCTATGCCTGTTTTATGTTGGTACAATACTGTTTTGATTATTATGGCTTTGCAATGTAACTTGAAGTCAAGTACAGTGGTACCTTAAGCTTTGGTTTCTTTCTCAGGATTGCTTTAATTATTCTAGGTCTTCTGTGGTTCCATACAAATTTTAGAAGAGTTTTTTTTTTTTTTCTCAAAGAAATGTCCTTGGAATTTTGACCCAGATTGCATTGAATGTGTGGTTTTTTTAGTGGTTTTCACAGTATTAATTCCAGTATTTTATAATATTCTTTCAGTCCTATAACACAGGATATATTTTCATTTCCGTTTGTCTTCTTCAGTCTCTTTAATCAGTATCTTATAGTTTTCAGTGTATAGGTCTTTTATCTCCTTGGTTAAATTTATAAATAAGTGTTTTATAGTTTTTAGTGCTGTTGTAATAGGGATAAGTTTTTTTTTTTTAAATCTCCTTCAGATGGTACATTATTAGTGTATAGAAACACAACTGAGGTTTGTATGTTGATTCTGTATTTTGCAATCTGACTGAATTCATTTATTAGTTCTAATTTCTTTTTTGTTGGAGTCTCTCTCTCTCTATATATATATATATAAATATAAATATATAAATATAAATATTTACATATTTAGTATGCAATGTTAAATGTTTTGATAAACATATATACATATATATGTATATGTATATAGTCATGTCATCTATAAACAGATACAGTTTTACTTCTTCCTTTCCTATTTGTATGCCTTTTACTTCTTTTTCCTTTCTAATTACTCTGGATGGGATTTCCAGTTCTATGTTGAATGGTAGTGATGACAGTAGGCACCCTTGTCTTGTTCCTGATCTTAGCAGAGAAGCTTTCTATCTTTCACCCTTGAGTATGATATTTGCTGTAGGTTTGTCATTTGTGCAATTTATTAGATTGTGGTTCATTGTTTCTATACACAAATTACTGAGTTTTTAGCTGGAAAATATGTTGTCTTTTGTAAATACATTTTGAGCTGATCATTTGACTTTTATCTATCATTTTATTAATGAGGTGTATCATTTATTGGACATATATGTTGAACCATCCTTGTATTTCAGGGATAATTCCTTGATCATGATGTACAATTGATTTATTGTACTTGAGAGCTCATTCTGCTAGTATTTTGTTAGGATTTTTGCACCTATATTCCTATATTCATCAGAGATGTTGGTCTGTAGTTTTTTTTTGTTTTGCTTTTTTTTCCCTTTGTGGCATACCTTTGTGATTTTGATATCAAGATAATGCTAGTTTTTGTAAAGTGGATTTCAGCATAATTTCCTCTTAAGTTTTTTAAAGAGTTTGAGAAGAATTGATTTCAATTATTTTTTGAAATTTATTTTACCAGTATAGTTGACATTCCATGGTATATCCATTTCAGATTAACAATATAGTGATTCAGCAACTGTATACATTTATATTATTTCAGTGCTCATCATGGTAAGTGTACTTTTAATCCTCCTCAACTATTTCACCAATCCCCACTCACCTCCCCTCTGGTAGCTCTCAGTCTGCTCCATATAGTTAAGAGTCTGTTTCTTGGTTTCTTGGTTTGTCACTTTTTTTTCTTTGTTCATTTGTTTATTAAATTCTGCAAAGGAGTGGAATCATATGGTATTTGTCTTTCTCTGACATTTTTAACTTAGCATTTTACCCTCTAGATCCATCCATGTTGTTGCAAATAGCAAAGATTTCATTTCTTTTTCTGGCTGGGGAATAATGTTGCAATATATATATATATATCTATCTATCTATCTATCTATCTATCTATCTCACATCTTCTTTATCAATTCATCTGGTGACAGACATGGATTGCTTCCATATCTTCACTAACATAAATAATGCACAGTAAACATAGGGGTGCATATATCTTTTTGAATTAGTGTTTTCATATTCTTTAGGTAAATTCTAAGTAGTCGAATTAATAAAACACATGGTAATTATGTCTTTAATTTCTTGAGAAAGCCTCATGCTCTTTCCCACAATGGCTGCAATGGTTTGCGTTCCCATCAGTAATACAAGATGGTTGCTTTTTCTCCACATCCTTCCCCACATTTGTTGTTTTTTTGTATGTGTTTTTGCATTAGTCATTCTGACAGATATGAAGTGATACCTCATTGTGGCTTTGATTTGCATTTCCCTAATGATGACTGCTGTTGGGCATCTTTTCATATGTCTGTTAGCCATCTGTGGCCATCTGTATGTCATCTTTGGAGAAATGTCTTTTCATGCCCTCTGCCCAATTTTAAGGGTTGTCGGTTTTGTTTTGTTTTGTTTTGGTGTTGAGTTGTATGAATTCTTTATATATTTTGGATACCTACCCTTTATTGGATGTGTCATGTGAAAATATCATCTCTCTTTCAGTAGTTTTTTCTTCCCAGATTTTTTCCTGTGGTTGATTTCTAGTTTCATCATGTTATGGTCAAAAACGATGCATGGTATAACTTCAGTCTTTTTAAGTTTTCTGAGACTTGTTTTGTGGTCTAGTATGTACTGTATTCTGGAGGATGTTCCATGTGCACTTGAAAAAAATGTGTATTCTGCTGTTTTAAACTAGAATTCTCTGAATACATTTGTTAGATCCATCTGGTCTGGGGTGTCATTCAACATGTATTTCCACAGTTTTAATCCATTGATGTAAGTGGTATATTGAAAGTCCTCAACTGTTATCCTGCTCATTACTTCCCTTATGTTTGTTCTTTTTTTATAACTGTTCTATGCATGATTTTTATTTTATTTTTTATTTATTTTCAGTGTAACAGTATTCATTGTTTTTGCTCCATACCCAGTGCTCCATGCAAACTATGCCCTCTCTAAGACCCACCACCTGGTAACACGACCTCCCACCCCTTCAAAACCCTCAGATTGTTTTTCAGAGTCCATAGTCTCTCATGGTTCACCTCCCCTTCCAATTTCCTTCAACTCCGTTCTCCTCTCCATCTCCCCTTGTCCTCTATGCTATTTATTATGCTCCACAAATAAGTGAAACCATATGATAATTGACTCTCTCTGCTTGACTTATTTCACTCAGCATAATCTCTTCCAGTCCTGTCCATGTTGCTACAAAAATTGGGTATTCGTCCTTTCTGATGGAGGCGTAATACTCCATAGTGTATATAGACCACATCTTCCTAATCCATTCGTCCATTGAAGGGCATCTTGGTTCTTCCCACAGTTTGGCGACCGTGACCATTGCTGCTATAAACATTGGGGTACAGATGGCCCTTCTTTTCACTACATCTGTATCTTTGGGGTAAATACCCAGTAGTGCAATTGCAGGGAAGCTCTATTTTTAATTTCTTGAGGAATCTCCACACTGTTCTCCAAAGTGGCTGCACCAACTTGCATTCCCACCAACAGTGTAAGAGGGTTCCCTTTCTCCACATTCCCTCCAACACATGTTGTTTCCTGTCTTGCTAATTTTGGCCATTCTAAGTGGTGTAAGGTGGAATCTCAATATGGTTTTAATTTGAATCTCCCTGATGGCTAGTGATGATGAACATTTTTTCATGTATTTGATAGCCATTTGTATGTCTTCATTGGAGAAGTGTCTGTTCATATCTTCTGCCCATTTTTTGATATAATTATCTGTTTTTTTGTGTGTTGAGTTTGAGAAGTTCTTTATAGATCCTGGATATCAACCTTTTGTCTGTACTGTCATTTCTAAATATCTTCTCCCATTCCATGGGTTGCCTCTTTGTTTTCTTGACTGTTTCCTTTGCTATGCAGAAGCTTTTGATTTTTATGAAGTCCCAAAAGTTCATCTTCACTTTTGTTTCCTTTGTCTTTGGAGACATATCTTGAAAGAAGTTGCTGTGGCTGATATCAAAGAGGTTACTGCCTATGTTCTCCTCTAGGATTCTGAAGGTTTCCTGTCTCACGCTGAGGTCTTTTATCCATTTTGAGTTTATATTTGTGTATTGTGTAAGAGAATGGTCGGGTTTCATTCTTCTACATATAGCTGTCCAGTTTTCCCAGCACCATTTATTGAAGAAACGGTCTTTTTTCAACTGCATATTTTTTCCTGTTTTGTTGAAGATTAACTGACCATAGAATTGAGGGTCCATATCTGGGCTCTCTACTCTGTTCCCCTGGTCTATGTGTCTGTTTTTATGCCAGTACCATGCTATCTTGGTGATCACAGCTTTGTAGTAAAGCTTGAAATCCGGTAACGTGATGCCGCCAGTTTTATTTTTGTTTTTCAACATTTCCTTAGCGATTCGGGGTCTCTTCTGATTCCATACAAATTTTTGGATTATTTGCTCCAGCTCTTTGAAAAATACCGGTGGAATTTTGATCGGAATGGCATGAA
>NC_081569.1:51209660-51219786 GCF_022355385.1 Mustela nigripes | reverse complement strand
TGCTCCAGCTCTTTGAAAAATACCGGTGGAATTTTGATCGGAATGGCATTAAAATATAGATTTCTCTAGGCAGTATAGACATTTTAACAATGTTTATTCTTCTGATCCAAGAGCATGGAATGGTCTTCCATCTTTTTGTGTCTTCTTCAGTTTCTTTCATGAGTGTTCTGTAGTTCCTTGAGTAGAGTTCCTTTACCTCTTTGCTTAGGTTTATTTCCAGGTATCTTATGGTTCTTGGTGCTATAGTCAATAGAATCGATTCTCTAATTTCCCTTTCTGTATTTTCATTTTGAGTGTATAAGAAAGCCACTGATTTCTGTACATTGACTTTGTATACTGCCACATTGCTGAATTGTTGTATGAGTTCTAGTAGTTTGGGGGTGGAGTCTTTTGGTTTTCTATATAAAGAATCATGTCATCTGCGAAGAGAGAGCGTTTGATTCCTTCATTGCCAATTTGCATATATTTTATTTCTCTTTGTTGTCTGATTGCTGTTGCTAGGACTTCTAATACTATGTTGAACAAGAGTGGTGAGAGTGAGCATCCTTGTCATGTTCTTGATCTCAACAGGAAGGCTGCAACCTTTTTCCCATTGGGGATGATATTTGCTGTGGGTCTTTCATAGATAGATTTTATGAAGTTGAGGAATGTTCCCCCTATCCCTATACTTTGAAGTGTTTTGATCAGGAACGGATGCAGGATTTTGTCAAATACTTTTTCTACATTAATTGAGAGATGTGACTCTTCTCTCTTCAAAGGTAACACGATGTCAGTAAAAATGTATCTATCAGTAATCACTCTCAATGTGAATGTTCTAAATGCACCCATAAAATGGCACAGGGTTGCTGATTCGATAAAATGACAGGATCCATCCAGATGTTGTCTACAAGAGACCCATTTTGAACCTAAAGATACACCAAGACTGAAAGTGAAGGGATGGAGAAGCATCCTTCATGCCAATGGGCCTCAAAAGAATGCCGGGGTAGCAATTCTCATATCAGACAAATTAGATTTTAAACTAAAGACTGTAGTCAGAGATCCAGAAAGACACTACATCATTCTTAAAGGGACTATCCACCAAGATGATCTAACAATTGTAAATATCTATTCCCCCAATATGGGAGCATCCAATTAAAGAAGAAAACTATTAATCAAGATAAAGAGTCATATTGAATACATTAATAGTAGGAGATCTTAACACACCTCTCTCAGAAATAGACAGATCATCAAAGCAGAAAATCAATAAAGAAACAAGAGCATTGAATGACACATTGGACCAGATGGACCTCATAAATATATACAGAACATTCCACCCTAAAACTACAGAATACTCATTCTTCTCAAGTGCACATGGAACCTTCTCAAGAACAGACCACATACTGGGTGACAAATCAGGACTCAACTGATACCAAAAGACTGAGAATATTCCCTGCACATTCTCAGATCACAATGCTTTAAACTGGAGCTGAATCACAAGGAAAAGTTCAGAAGGAAATCAAACACCTGGAAGCTAAAGACCACCATGCTTAAGAATGCTTGGATCAACCAGGAGATCAAAGAAGAACTTCAACAATTCATGGAAATCAATTAGAATGAAGACACTTGGGTCCAAAACCTATGGGATACAGCAAAGGCAGTCCGAAGGGGGAAATACATAGCTATCCAAGCCTCCCTCAAAAAATTTGAAAAATCCAGGACACAGCAGCTATCTCTACACCTTAAAGAACAGGAGAATCAACAACAAATCAAACCAACCCCACACATAAGAAGGGAAATAATCAAGATTAGAGCTGAGATCAATGAGGTAGAAACCAGAGATACAGTATAATGCATCAATGAAACTAGAAGCTGGCTTTTGAAAGAATCAATAAGATCGATAAACTCTTGGCCACACTATTCCAAAGAAAAGAGAGAAAGCCCAAATTCATAAAATTATGAATGAAAAGGGAGAGATCACAACGAACACCAAGGAAGTAGAAACAATCATCAGAAGTTATTATCAACAGTTATAGTCCAATAAGCTAAGCAACCTAGATGAAATAGATGCATTCCTGGAAAAATATAAACTCCCCAAATCAATGTGGTTTTAATTTGAATCTCCCTGAGGGCTAGTGATGATGAACATTTTTTCATGTGTCTGATAGCCATTTGTATGTCTTCATTGGAGAAGTGTCTGTTCATATCTTCTGCCCATTTTTTTTATATGATTGTCTCTTTTGTGTGTGTTTTGAGTTTGAGGAGTTCTTTATAGATCCTGGATATCAACCTTATGTTTGTTTTTAGCTGCCTGTGTATTTGGGTGCTCCCATGTTGGGTGCATGAATATTCACAATTGTTTTACTTCTTGTTGGATTATTCCCTTTATGATTATTTAGTGGCCTTCTTTGTCTCTTGTTACAGTTTTTTATTTTTTTGAAGTCTATTTTGTCTGATAAAAGTTTGGTACCTCTGCTTTTCACTTCAATTTACTTGCTAAATGGTTTTCTATCCCTTCACTTTCAAACTGCTTGTATCTTTAGGGCTGAAATGAGTCACTTAGGCAACATGTAAATAGAGGTTGTTGTTTTATTTTTTAACCCATTCAGTCACCCTGTGTCTTTTGATTAGAGCATTTAGTGCATTTACACTCACCATAATTATTGGTAGGTATGTACTTAACTGCCATTTTGTTACTCGTTTTATGATTTTGTTGTTGTTGTTGTTGTTGTTCCTTCCTTCTCTTGCTCTCTTCTCTTGTGATTTGCTGGCTTTCCTTAGTGATATACTTAGTGATATACTTCGCTCTCTGTCTTTCTGTGTGTGTGTGTCTCTCTCTCTTTTGCATATGTCTTACTGATTTTTTGATTTGCACTTACCATTTGATGCATGTATTATATCTTATGCACATAGCAGTCTATATTAAGTTGATTGCTGCTTAAATTTGGGCCCTTTTTTACTCCTCTCCCCCCCACATGTGTATTTGGTATCATACTTACACATCCTTTTACACTGTGAACCCCTTGGCTGATTTTTATAGATATACTTATTTTTGCTGCTTTTGTGTTTTCTACTTTTCCTACTCCTACTTATGGCTTTTCCCTCAAAGAGTCCTCTTTGCAATTTCTCATAGGCTTGATTCTGTTGTGATGAGTTCTTTTAACATTTGTTAGTCTGGGAAACTCTCTCTCCCTCTATGTCCCTCTCTCTTTGGCTCAAACCAAGACCAAGACATTTGTTGTCTCAGAGTTCTGGAGGCTGGAAGCCCAAAATCAATGTGTCCACAAGGTTGGTCCCTTCTGAGGGATCTAAGGGGGAATCTGTTCCAGGCCTCTCCCCTGGCTTCAGGTGTTTTTTTAGCTTATAGATGTCTATCCTCTCTCTCTCCTCATACTATTTTTCCTCTCTGTATGTCTGCCTCTGTATCCAAATTTCCCCCTTTTAAACAAAAAAAATTATTTAAATTCAATTTAGTTAACATATAATGTATTATTAGTTTCAGGGGTATAATTTAGTAATTCATCAGTTGCATATAACACCCAATTACAGTTTACAGGTGCCCTCCTCAGTGCCCATCACTCACCACATTCCTCTACCCACCTGCCCCCAGCAGCCCTGTTTGTTTCTATAGTTAAGAGTCTCTTATGGTTTTTCCCCCTCCTTATTTTTTATCTTATTTTATTATTTCCTTCCCTTCCCTATGTTCATATGTTTTTTTTTTCTTAAATTCCACATATGGGTGAAATCATATGTTACTTGTCTTTCTGTGACTGACTTATTTTGTTTAGCATCTAGTTCCATCCACATTGTTGCAAATGGCAAGATTTTACTCTTTTTGATGACTGAGTATTATCCCATTGTATGTGTGCTTACATATACACACATAAATACCATATCATCTTTATTTTTATCTTTTATGAAAGCATCTGTTAATGGACATCTGGACTCTTTGCATAGTTTGACTATTGCAGATATTGCTGTTATAACCATTGGGATGCACATGCCCCTTCCAATCACTGTGTTTGTATCTTTTGGATAAGTACCTAGTAGTACAATTGCTGGGTAGCTCTATTTTTAACTTTATGAGGAACCTTCATGCCATTTTATAGAATGGCTATACCAGCTTGCATTCCCACTGGTGTAAGAGGATTCCCCTTTCTCTATGTTTCAGCCAACATATGTTGTTTCCTGACATTAATTTTAGTCATTCTTACTGGTGAGGTGGTATCTCATTTTGGTTTTGATTTGTATTTCCCTGATGTCAAGTGCTGTTGAGCATTTTTTCATGTGTCTGTTAGCCATTTATATGTCTTCTCTGGAGAAACACCTGTTCATGACTTTTCCCCATTTCTTTCTTTCTTTCTTTCTTTCTTTTTTAAGATTTCATTCATTTATTTGACAAAGACAACAAGAGAGAGAGAGAACACAAGCAGGAAAAGTGGGAGATGGAGAAGCAGGCTTCCTGCCAAGCAGGGAACCCATTGCAGGGCTCTATCCCAGGACCCTGGGGTCATTACCTGAGCTAAAGACAGAGGCCCAACCGACTGAGCCACCCAGGAACCCCTCTTTTTTCCATTTCTTGACTAATTTGTGTGTGTGTGTGTGTGTTGAGTTTGATAAGTTCTATAAATATTTTTGAATACTGGCCCTTTACCTGATATGTCATTTGTGAATATTTTTTCCTATTCCATAAATGTCATGGCTGGCGTGGCAAGAGGGAACAGGGTTGAAGGAGAGGAGAATGAAGAAAGGGAATGTGGGGAACAGGAGGGACACAGACGAACGTATCAAGCAAGTGCCAAAGTTTATTTTGCAGAGTTCTGATTTATACCACACAGTAAGAGAATCGCCTTCTGTACATCTAATTTTTATTTTCGCCTGAGAGTAGCTGGTCGATCAGAGAAATCAGACAGCCTTGACCTTCGTAGTTTGGACACTTAGGCCATAACTCAATATTCTCAAAACACAGGAACCTTATTAACTTAGTATTGAGACAGTAGCTGCAATGGCAACAAGCCAAACCTTACGATGTTCTCATAACAATCACCAGGGAAAAAAGGTGGCACTCTAGTTCACCACCTGTGAAAGTCCTCGGTTGAAGAGGTTCACAAGAACTGTTGCTCTATTGGGTTAACCCCTTCTAGGCACAAGTCTCCCAACACATAAATTGCCTTTTAGTTTTGTTGATTGCTTCCTTTCCTGTGCAAAAGATTTTTATCCTGATGAAGGCTCAGTAGTTCATATTTGTTTTTGTTTCCCTTGCCTCTAGAGACATGTCTAGCAAGAAGTTGCTGTGTCCAAGTCAAAGAAGTGGCTACTTGTGTTCTCCTCTAGGATTTTGATGGATTCCTGTATCACATTATTCTAAATGATAGCTTTGCTAGACAGAGTATTCTTGGTTGCAATTTTTTTTTCCTTCAGTACTTTGGATATATGATGCCATTCTCTTCTGGCCTCTAACATTTCTGCTGAAAATCAGCTGATAGAGTTGTACGGTTTCCCTTCTATGTAGCTGTTTTCTTTTCTTTTGCCACTTTTAAAGTGTTCTCTCTATCATTACTTCTTGTCATTAATTACTATGTGTCTTGGTGTAGACCTCCTTGGGTAATTTTGTTGGGGCTCTCTGTGCTTCCTGGATCTGAATTCCCCAAATACAGGAAATTTTTAGGTATTTCTTCAAGTTTTCTGCTCCTTCTTTCTCACTCATGGGAGCTCTATAATGTGAATACTATTGTTCTTGATGATGTCACTGAATTGTTTGTTTTAATTCTTTATTATTATTTTTTCTCTCTTTTGTTCAGCTTTATTGCTTTCTATTACCTGCCCTTCAGGTCATTGGTCCACTCTTCTGCTTCTTCTAGTCTACCACTTATTCCCTATGGTGTATTTTCAATTTCAGTTATAGAGTTCTTCATCTCTGTTTGGTTATTTTTTATATTTTCTGTTTGTTGAGCATCTCACAGAGGTCCTTCACTATTTTCTCAAATCTAGTGAGTATCTTTATGATCATTACTTTAAATTCCCTATAAGGTATACTACTTATAACAGTTTCATTTAGGAGTCTTGCTGTGATTTTGTCCTTTGGAACTTTCATTTGGAACATATTTTTCTCATTTTGTCTAACTCTCTGTGTCTGTGTCTCTATGCTAGGAAAATCAGCTATATCTCCTGCTTTTGAAAGTAGTGTTGTTATGAAGAAGAGGTGCTGGGATGCCCTGCAATGTGTTGCCTCATATATTGTGGGCATGTGTCTCCTATTGTGTTGCATGTACCCTGCTGTTGTGGCTGAGCCACTTTTACCTTCAGTCCAGTTGTCTGCAGTGTTTCTTTTGCCTCTTGTGGGCAGGGTTTGACTGTTATGCTGTTAGTGGGCTGTCTTGGGCTTAAGTTGAGCCAGACCAGGTGTTTATCAGAGATACAATAATTGTGAACTGTGTTATCCCTTGAGAAGCTTTCACTGGGAACTACTGTCAGACCTGATTTATGCCTCAAGGCCTGTGGTATGGCCACAGTTAGACTGGTGTGTGTGTGGTTATCTTCCTCTCTTTGGGGCAGGAGTCACTCTCAAGTGGTTCTGGCCTCTGTCAAGGCTACTTACATATTGTTGGGCTTGTGGTACAGCTTTGGATGGGCTCTTGACAAGGACATATTGGAGGGTGCAGGTCAACAGGAGAACACAGGGATGAGTCATGTGGTGCTAGCAAGGTCCACAGTGATCAGCTGTGTGAGGTGACATGTAACCACCTGGAAAAACTTCTACCAAGGCCAGCTGGATTGGAGGGGGCAGATGTGTGGACATGCACTGGGGTGTGGCACACGTAGCAAGGTAGGGAAGAATGTTGGCATTGTGCTGATTACTATAGTTGTTCTTGTATCTAGGCTAGGATGTAGGGGATGTAAATGGTGCCAGACCAATCTTTGGTGCTTGGAGAAGTCTCCCAAAGATCCCCCGCCTCTCCAATACTTGCTCTTAGATTAGTAAATAAATATTTCCATATACCCCAGGCAATTTTTAAACTGCTGCTTCTAAGTTGTATCTCAGTGGAGCTATTTGTTCTGCTGTCCCTTTAAGTGTAGGGAGTCTCCACCCTCCTGACTCTGTCAGAGCCAAGAACACTTATTTTTAGTTCTAGATGTTAAGCCCCATTGATTGTTAGGCTTCTTTGGTTTTCAAAGCCAAATGTTCTGGGAATATGTCTTCTCTGTGTGGTTCCCTTTTGCCTAGTGTGCCCAGTGTGGGGCCTGGTCCTCTCTCTTCTCTACACTTGCCAGGTTATCCCCTCTGGCAGACAGTCCCATGGAACATTTTGGCTTTCAGTCTTGTCTCTGCCCTTCCTACTCTCTTCTACATAGCTTCTTTTCTATACTTAGTTGTGGAGAGACTCTTCTGCCAGTCTTTGGGTCAGTTTCTGGGATATTTTTACACTGATGTGTGTTTTACCTATTTGCATCCATAGGATGAGGTAAACTTAAGATTATTCTACTCCACCAACTTCCCTGGAAGTCTGTAAATTCATTTTTAATATTTGGTAGTGTTTACCATTGAAACCATCTTGTTCTTTTTTTTTGGGGGGGGGGGGGCCTTGTTTGTTTACTGATGCAATCTCTTCACTTGTTTTTGGTATATTCAGGTTTTTTTTTTTTTTTTTTTCTTCATGATTCAGTGTTGATGAGTTGTAGTTTTTCCAGGAATTTATCCATTTCTTTTAGGATATCCAGTTTTATGGCATATAATTATTCAAAGTAATCTGTTATGACTTCTCAAAAATCTCTGTTGTATCATTTATAATGTCTCCCCTTTTATTTCAGATTTCATTTGAGTCTTCTCTCTTTTTCTTAGTCTAGCGAAAGCTTTGCCAGTTTTCTTTAACTTAAAAAAAAAAAACAGTTCTTAGTTTTGTTGATCATTTCTATTGGGTTTCTGTTTTCTTTTTCACTTGATTCTGCTTTGACTTGTTATTGTTTCCTTCTTTTGTTAAGCTCACACTCAGATTATGTTTTTTCTCATTCCGTGAAGTGTAAAATCTTGCTTTTTATTTGATATCTTTTTTCTTAATGTATGCCTTTATCACTGCAAACTTACCTTTTAGAACTGCTTTTGCTGTTTCCCTTAAGTTTTTTTTATTTTTGCTGCCATTTATTTATTAATTTACCCTCTTTTATTTACATTTAGTGAGCTGATTTTTTTAATTACTATTTTTAAATTATTTTTATCAACATCTGATGTATTATTTGCCACAGAGGTGCAGGTGTGTGAATCATCAGGTTTATTCATTTCACAGCACTTTCCATACTATGTGTGTTCACATTTTCATTTATTTTAGTTATTTTTAAAATTTATATTATAAGAGAGAGGGGGGGTGGGGGAAAGAGAGAACATGGTGGGCTCAATCTCACAACCCTGAGGTCATGACGTGATCCCAAATCAAGAGTCAGATTCTTAACTGACAGAGCCACCTAGGTACCCCTGTTTCAGTTATTTTTTATTTCCCTTTTAATTTCTTCTTTGACCCACTGGTTGTTTAGGAGTGTGTTGTTTAATTTCCACACATTTGTGAATTTTCTAGTTTTCTTCCTATTATTCATTTCTAGTTTCATGTTATTATGGTTGGAAAAAACAGTATTATTTCAGTTTTCTTACCTATTTTAAGGCTTGTTTTGTGACTTCAGATATGCCCTGGAAAATGTTCTTGCATGCATGAGAAGAATGTATATCCTGCTAGTGTTAGATAGAATAATCATATAAATATTCTCCATGAATATTTGAAAGCATTCATCAATGAAACCTTTTGGACCTAGGGTTTTTCGGAGATTTGGTGTTAACAATTCAGTAGCATTAATATACTTGATATTGTAAAATTTTCTACATTTAATGGTTGTCGTTTTGGTGTACTCTGCATTTCAGTCTTTTTATCCATTGTCTAAAATCTTTCAAATTCAAATAAAAATAAAGGAAAACCACTCATCTTTCTGACACCTACATTTGATACTAATTAGAATTTTGCTGCTAATATCACACACACACATGCATACATGCAGTCAATCCGACCTTTATTTTACATTTGTTGCTAAATTTTTCTCAAGTGAGTCAAAAGTTATGCATGCTGAATTTAGAATTAATATTTGTGTCAATGATAAAAACAGGGCAAGATATATTCTTATGAAACGTGATTCACCATTGATTATAAGTACATTTCTTCCTATTTTCCCACCAGGTTTTAGTGAAAATACTCTGAATATTTAGATCCAGATGTTGCCATTAATTTTTTTCCTTTATATATTTACTTCTAAGAATTGTCTTTGAAAAGAGCTCTACTTAGGATGAACCATGCTTTGCTTTTTCCTGATATGCCATTTTTGCCTACTGTAAGTTAGGGTGTAATGACTGGTAACTGCCAGGTACTACTGCAGTTGCTGGAGTTACTAGATGTACCTCTGCTCAGAGCCCCAAGAGCAGAATATCATCTATTCTCAGCTAGAATTTTCCTTATCCTACAAAGAAAGCCTGTACGCAGTGACTCTCCGTGTACCTTACTCTCCCTTCTCTCAAATTCTCACTGTCACTTTCATTTTACTTACCTATTCTGGACATCATGAAATGAAATCCTACAATATGTGGCCTTTTGAGATTGGCTTCTTTCTTTCCCGTAGGATAATGTTTACAAGGTTCATTTATGCTGCAGCATGTATCAGTACTTTGTTTCTTTTTGTGGCTGTATAGCATTCTGTCTTTTGAATATAAAGCATTTTCTTTAACCATACAACACCTGGACATTTGAGTAGTTTCTCTTTTCCAGCTATTACTAGTAATGCTGCTGTGAACAGTCATGATCTTAATTTGAACATTTTTTCACTTCTGTAGCGTATATCCCTGTGAGTAGAATTGCTGGATCATAAGCTAACTGTAAATTGAACATTTTGAGGGACTGTCAAACTATTTTCCAAAGAGGCTACAACACTTTTATATTACAACCTCAACCAAAGAGAGTGCAGCGGAGAAATTAGGTCTTGGTCCTGAGCCGCCACTGTGCCCCAGAATGCTGGGGTCAGACTCCTGTGAGGGGCTGGGAGCCTCGCCACATGGCAGAGGCTCTAGAGCCAGAGGGCAGGTGCTACAGAGCCTGAGACGCGTGCGCCCCTCCCCCTCCCC
>NC_081569.1:51207494-51209560 GCF_022355385.1 Mustela nigripes | reverse complement strand
CCCCCCCCCCCCCCCCCCCCCCGCCATCAGAGCTTGAGACGGGTGCCCGCCCCACACACTCCCCTGAGAGAGGTGTGCCAAGGCCCAGCCTGGTGCTCTAGGACTCACGCCATTCCACCAGAGCCTGAGTGGACACGACTCTCACCCCCAATCTATATAATATGGATTTCAATTTTCTATGTATTCTCTTTTCTTTCTTTCTTTTTTTTCTTTTTGCATAAAAAATTAATTATGTATTTTATGGTGACCAATATAACACAATAAAAAAATAAAATTTTATTAATTTATTTGTCCGAGAGAGAGTATGCACAAGCAAGGGGAGCAGCAGTTAGAGGGAATGGCAGGCAGAGAGAGTGTCAGGCAAAGGGAGAAGCAGGTTTCCCCACAAATCTGGGAGCCCGTTGCAGGACTTGCTCCCAGGACTCTGGGATAATGACCTGAACCAAAGTAGTTGCTTAACCAACTGAGACACCCAGGCATCACCAACTTGCTATATATTTTCACTAATGTCCGTTACTTTTTTGCTTTTTTGACTTGAGTCATCCTTCCAGGTATGAAGTGGTATCTTTATTTTTATTAGTGCTTTCCCTAATGTTATTGGCCATTGTTTCATGTGCTTATTTTGGCCATTTGTTTGTCTTCCTTAGGGAAATATATGTTCAAATCCTTTGAGCAATTTTAAAATGGGTTGTCTTAGGGGTGTTAGAGAGGAGAAGAGAGTTGGGATAAATTGGAAGGGGAGGTCAATCATGAGAGACTATGGACTCTGAAAAACAATCTGAGGGGCTTGAAGTGGTGGGGGCAGGGGTAGGAGGTTGGGGTACCAGGTGGTAGGTATTATAGAGGGCATGGATTACATGGAGCACTGGGTGTGGTGAAAAAATAATGAATACTGTTATGCTGAAAATAAACAAATTAATTTAAAAAAGGGGGGGAACTGTAAAGATCCTGGATTCTGTAATGTCACTGAGCCATCAAATCAAACAACTATGAAGAATTCCTCTCTCTGAACTTCCTATTATGTGAGGAAATTAGCTTCTACTTTAATCTTGGTTTTATCATTTTTGCAAAAATATATCCTGACTGGTATCAAAATAAATGTTAGGGGAACCTGGGTGGCTCAGTGGGTTGGTCCTCTGCCTTCAGCTTTGGTCATGATCTCAGGGTCCTGGGATCGAACCCTGCATTGAGCTCTCCCTGTATTGGGGAGCTTGCTTTCCCGCTCTCCTTGCCTGCCTCTCTGCCTCCTGTGACCTCTTTCTCCCTCTGTCAAATAAATAAATAAAATCTTTAAAATAAATAAATAAATAATAAAATGGATTGTCCTTTTATTGTTGAATTGTAGAAGGTATTAATAATATATTTTGGACATACATCCATTAACAGATATATAATATGCAATTATTTTCTTCTAATCTATAGGATGTCTTTTTACTTTCTTGAATATATCCTTTGAAGTTTTTACTTTAATCGTAGTTTTTAAATATATTTTTAATTTTCTTTTTATTTCAATTTTTCAAGTTAGTTAACCTGTAGCATATTATTAGTTTCAGGATAGAGTTTAGTGATTCATCAGTTGCATATAACACCCAGTGCTCATTGCGGCAGTTGTCCATCAGCTAATTATCCTATCCCCTCACCCACATTCCATACAACACCTCTCAGTGTGTTCTCTATAGTTAAGAATCTCTTTGGTTTGCCTCTCTGTTTTTACCTTATTTCATTTTTCCTTCCCTTCTCCTATTTTCATCTGTTTTGTTCCTTTTTTTTTCTGTATATTTTTTTAATTAATTTTTTATTTTTTATAAACATATATATTTATCCCCAGGGGTACAGGTGTGTGAATCACCAGGTTTACACACTTCACAGCACTCACCAAAGCACATACCCTCCCCAATGTCCATAATCCCACTCCCTTCTCCCAAATCCCCTCCCCCCACCAACCCTCAGTTTGTTTTGTGAGAATAAGAGTCACTTATGGTTTGTCTCCCTCCCAATCCTATCTTGTTTCATTGATTCTTCTCCTACCCACTTAAGCCTCCATGTTGCATCACCACTTCCTCATA
>NC_081569.1:51173730-51202494 GCF_022355385.1 Mustela nigripes | reverse complement strand
CGCAAATCAGTCAATGTGATACAACACATCAATAAAAGAAAGAACAAGAACCATATGATACTCTCAATAGATGCTGAAAAAGCATTTGACAAAGTACAGCATCCCTTCCTGATTAAAACTCTTCAAAGTGTAGGGATAGAGGGCACATACCTCAATATCATCAAAGCCATCTATGTTTTGTTTCTTAAATTCCACACGAGTGAAATCATTTAGTAGTTGTCTTTCTCTGAATGACTTATTTCACTCGCATAATACCGTCTAGTTCCATCCATGTTGTTGCAAATGGCAAGATTTCACTCTTTTTGATGGCTGAGTAAAATATTCCATTGTATATATATGCCACATCTTCTTTATCCATTTATCCATCACTGGACATCTGGTATCTTTCCATATTTAGGCAATTCAGGACATTGCTGCTATAAACATTGGGGTACATGTGCCCCTTTGAATCACTATTTTTGTGTCCTTTGGATTATTGTTTTTAGTGTCAAGATAAGAGACCATCGTCCAATCCATGGTCACAAAAAATTACTCCTCTGGGTATTTATATTATTACTTTTCAGTGCAGATTGTGTTTGCAACTTCTGAATTTACTGGACGTTTTAATAGGAATTTGTTAAGACCGAAATAATATGCAAGTTCCAAATAATGACTTTGAAGTAAAAGCTTGTCAAACACTATTTGGTATAGTCAGTTGTGTTTCACAGTTTATAAGGCCATATAAGGCATGCATAATCATTTGTATCTTATTTTGCAATCTTGGTATTTTTGAAGAGATTATCCCACATTTTCATGTGAAACCTATTTGATTATTTCTTTCAGATTGCTAAGTCTTGATATAATCTTTTAAACTAAATTATTTGTAATATTTATGGTCAAATATTACTTCTCTGAGACTTTTGAAACATTGGTTCATGGTTGGAGAATAGAATGAGAAGCAAACTGTTGAAAAAGAAAAAAAGACAAGTAAGCTAATTGTGGAATATGGCTTAAAAGGAAGGATAAAGTTAATAGAATTATTATAATAATTATGGTGAAATATACTAATGTTCTTTATATAAAAAGAAAACAAGAGATGAGTAAAAAAAAAAAAAAAGGCTTTATTGTGTCTAAACTGTCGGTAATGTTTTCAAAGCTTTTGGCTCATTTTGTTTCCATTGCCATATGAGAAATAATTTTCGCTCCTTCGTATGTAGTTGTTTGAAAACCATATTTTAATGATTTGATACAATTTGATACAATTTGTCATCCTATTTTAGCATTAATATTCTAGTTTTTAAAATTTGACATAAAGGTAAAGCTAAAATTTTATAAGAGCATTCCTGATGGTGGCCATCTTGCAGAATATCACATGTTCATTGTTTTTTGAGGAAGGAATTAAAGCAGCTGTTCACTTCACCCACCTGACATTCTTTGGGATAAAGGGGTGATGAATTCATGGATTTAGACTTGTTTCTGACATCGAGAAAGATGCACATTAAATATGGATGACTTTTTAAGTTTTTATTTTAATTCCTGTTATCATACAGTGTAGTATAAATTTCAGGTGTACAATATAGTGATTTACCACTTCCATAGAATACCTGGTTCTCATCACAAGTGTACTCCTTAATCCCCATCAAATTTTGTGTGCCAATTGTACCTCAGCAAAGCTGTTTTTGGAAAAGGAAAACAAAGGAAAATGGATTAGGTATACATAGCATCTGAAAAAAAAGTATCTCTAACATTTTTAGGCTGTGACATTGCCAGCATTCTGTTTATTACTTGTTCCACATTATACCATGGACTTTTTTTTTTTTTGAAGTATAATTGATGCACATTGTTACATTAGTTTCAGGTGCACAACATAGTGATTTGACAAGTCTATACACTGTGGTATGTTACACCACAAGTGGTAATCACCGTATGTCACCATACAGTGCTATTATAATACTGCTGAGCGTATTTCCCATGCTGTACCTTTTATCCTCATGACTTAACTCATTCCATAACTGGAAACTTCCATAACTGGCAACCCACTTCCCTTCACCCATTTAGCCCTTCTACCCATATCCCTTCCCCCAGCTACTTTCATATTTTTCTCTGTATTTATGGGTTTCTGCTTTTTTTTTTTTTATTTTGCTTGTTTATTTGTCTTTTACATTCCACGTATAAGTGGAATCATATGGTACTTGACTCTCTCCATTCAGTTATGTCACTTATCATAATACCTCTAGCCCATCTAGTTGCCTCAAATGGCAAGATCTTATCCTTTCTTATGGCTGTATAATATTCCATTATATCATATGTATTACATCACTCTGTGTGTAGGTACATGTATGTATGTATATCATCTCTTTTTTATCCACTTATCCATGAACACTTAAATTTCTTCTATATCTTGGCTATTGTAAGTACTTCTGCAATAAACAGGGGTGCATATATCTTTTTCAGTTAGTGTTTTCAGTGTTTTTTAATGTGGGGATGGGAGGGAGTGAATATCCAGTAGTGGAATTACTGGATTCCATGCTATTTCTTTCATTTTCTGAGCATTTCCCATACTATTTCCACATGGCTACACCAATTTACATTCCATATTATCAGTGTCCAAGTGTTCCTTTCTTTCTACATTCTCACCAACACCTATTATTGTCTTTTTTATTCTAGCCATTCTGACAGTAATGTGATACCTCATTGTGGCTTTGATTTGTCTTTCCTTGGTGAATAGTGATGTGGAAATCTTCTCATGTGTCTATTGGCCATCTGTACATCCTTTTTGGAAAAAAATATGTATTCTAACCCTCCATTTTAAATCAAATTATTTGGGAGGTTTTTTGGTGGTCATTGTCTAAATTTTCACTCAGTTTTGATATTAACCCCTTATCAGATATATCTCTTCCAGATGTCTTCTCTCATTTAGTAGGTTGCCTTATCACTTTGTTGATTGTTTTCTGTGTGGAGCAAAACCTTATTATTTAGTTATAGACCTAATAGTTTATTTTTGTTTTGTTTAGCTTTCCTGAGGGGACAAACCTAGAAAAATGTTGCTGTGGTGAATGGGGAAGGGATTAGTGCCAATGTTTTCTTCTAGGAGTTTTATGGTTTCTGGTCTCACTTGAAGGTCTTAAATCCATTTTAAGTTTGTTTTGGGGTATGGTGTAAGAAAATAGTCTAGTTTCACATATAACTGTCCAGTTTTCCCAGCCCCACTTATCAAAGAGACTGCTTTTTTCCCCGTTGTATATTCTTGTCTTCTTCATCATAGATTGACTATATAAGCATGGTTTTATTGCTAAGCTCTTTATCCTTCTTCCTTGTTTTGTGTGTGTGTGTGTGTGTGTGGTGTGTGTGCGCACATGCACACACGGGTGTGTTTGTGTGTGTGTATGCATGCATATGTGCATGTGGGCCAATACCATACTGGTTTGATTACTACAGCTTTGTAGTATATCTTGAAATCTGAAATTGTGATGCCTCCAGCTTTTTTCTTCTTTCTCAAAATTGCTTTGACTATTTAAGGTCTTTTGTAGTTCCATGTAAATTTTAGTATTTTTCTATTTTTGTAAAAAAAAAAAAAAACTACTGGTATTTTGATAGGGATTGCACTGACTCTGTAGATTGCTTTGGGTATTAGGGTCATTTTAATAGTATTCTCCCAATCCATGAGCACAGAACATCTTTCCATTTCTTTGTATCATCTTCAGTTGCTTTCATCAGTGTTTTATAGTTTTTGGAGTACAGGTCTTTCACCTCCTTTGTTAAGTTTATTTCTAGATATTTTATTCTTTGCGGTGCAATTGTAAATGGAATTGTTCTCTTATTTTTCTGTTATTTAATTATTAATGTATAGAAATGCAGCCAATTTTGTGCATAAATTTTGTATCCTGCAACTTTGGAGAATTCATGTATTATTTCTAATAGGTTTTTGCTGTCGTTTTTAGGGTTTTCTACATATAACATCATGTCATTTAAAAATAGTGATAATTCAACTTTTCCCTTACCAATATGGTTGGGTTTTTTTTTTTTTTTTTTTTTTTTTTTTTTTTTTTTTTTTTTTTTTTTGTCTGATTGCTATGGATAGGGCTTCCAGTTCTATGAGGAATAAAAGTGATGAAAGCAAACATTGATGTCTTGTTCCTTATCTTAAAGGAAAAGTTCTCAGTTTTTCACTATTAAGTAGCATGTTAGCTATGGATTTTTCATTATGACCTTTATTATGTTGAGGTATGATCCTTCTAAACCCACTTCACTGAGGGTTTTATTTTAAAGATTTGTTTTCTTTATGAGAGAGAGAAAGAGAAAGAAAGAGAACAGAGGGAAGGGTGAAGGGAGAGAGAATCCTCAGCATACTCCCTGCTGAGCGTAGAACTGGACTTGGGGCTTGATCTCAGGACCCTGAGATCAGGACCTGAGCCGAAACCAAGAGGCAGACACCCAACTGACTGATCCACCCAAGCGCCCCATTGAGGATTTTTATCCTGAAATGGATGTTGTATGTGTCATGTGCTTTTTCTGCCTCCATTGAGATGATTATATGATTCTTATCCTTCCTTTCTTGATATGCTTTGTCATGTTCATTGATTTGCAAATACTAAACCATCCTTGTCTCACCAGAATAAATCTACCTGATCATGGTATTTTTTTTTAATTTTTTATTTTTGATAAACATATATTTTTATCCCCAGGGGTACAGGTCTGTGAATCACCAGGTTTACACACTTCACAGCACTCACCAAATCACATACCCTCCCCAATGTCCATAATCCCACCCCCTTCTCCCAAACCCCCTCCCCCCGGCAACCCTCAGTTTGTTTTGTGAGATTAAGAGTCACTTATGGTTTGTCTCCCTCCCTATGACCCAGCAATTGCACTATTGGGTATTTACCCTAAAGATACAAATGTAGTGCTCCAAAGGGGCACATGCACCCGAATGTTTATAGCAGCAATGTCCACAATAGCCAAACTATGGAAAGAACCTAGATGTCCATCAACAGATGAATGGATCAAGAAGATGTGGTATATATACACAATGGAATACTATGCAGCCATCAAAAGAAATGAAATCTTGCCATTTGCAACAACGTGGATGGTATTTTTTTTTTAATGTATTGTTGGATTTCATTTGCTAATATTTTGTTAATGATTGTTACATCTCTGCTAATGAGCAATTTTGTCCTGTAGTTTGTTTTTTTTTGGTAGATTCTGTGTCCAGTTTGACCCAGTGGAGTGTTTTGGAAATTTTCCTTCTTCTTTTTTTCTTTTTTTTTTTTTTAATAGCTTAAGGAGAATAGGTATTAATTCTTTATTTTTTCTTATAATTTTTAAATTACAGTATAATTAACATAAGTGTTATATTAGTTTCAGGTTTATAAGATAGTGATTCAACATTCTCTGCATTACTCAGTGTTCATGATAAGTATACTCTTAATCTTTACCTATTTTACCCATTGCCCCCACCCTCCTCTCCTCTGGTAACTATTGGTTTCTATGAGTTTATGAATCTGGTTTTTGTTTGTCTCTTTTTTTCATTACCCATTTGTTTGGTTCCTTTTGGTAGAGTCTCTAGGGTTTTTTATATATACATATATAGATCATGTCATCTTCAAATAGTGACAGTTGAACTTCTTTACCAGTATGGTAGCCTATTTTTTTTTTTTTTCTTGTATGATTGCTTTGGCTATGGCTTCCAGTTCTATGATGAATAAACATGTTGGAAGCAAACATCTTTGTCTTATTCCTGCTCTTACTGGAAGAGCTCTCCTTTTTTTTTTTTTTTTACCATTGAGTGTGATGTTAGATGCAGGTTTTTCATAATGGCCCTAATTATGTTGAAGTATGTTAACTCTAAACTACTCTGTTGATGGTTTTTATTATGAATGGATTTTGTACTTTGTCAAATGCTTTTTCTCCATCTATTGAAATCATCATAGGGGTTTTTATCATTTCTCTTGTTGATGTGATGTATCATGTATTAACTGTTCCTTATTCTTTTATTATCTTTTTTAGAGAGGGAGAGTGGCAGAAGGAGAGGAGAAGAGAGCATCTTAAGCAGGTTCCATGTGCAGCGTGGAGCCCAGTATGGGCTCCATCTCACATCACATAACCCTGAGATCATGACCCGAGCCAAAATCAAGTTGGATGTTTAACTGACTCAGCCATCCGGGTGCCTCAGTGTTAACTGTTCTTCAAATATTTGTTACAATTTCCCTGGAATTTCATCCTGGAATTCATCCAGTCCTGGGCTTTTATTTGTTGGGAATTTTTGGGTTGTTGATTCAATTTTGTTACTACTAATTGGTTTGTTCTGGTGTAGAATCTCCTCCTGATTCATCTTTTGAAGATGTTTTTAGGATGTTAGATGTACGTTTTTTTAGAATACATCCATTTATTCTAATTGGTCCAATTTGTTAGATATAATTTTTCATAGTATTCTCTTATAATCCTTTGTATTTCTGCAGTATCAGTTGATATTGCTCTTTCATTTCAGATTTAATTTGTTTGTGTCCTCTCTTTTTTCTTGATTATCTGGCTATATATTTATCAATTTTCTTTTTGAAGAACTAGCTCTAGGTTTCATTGAATCTTTCTACTTTTTTTTTGTCTCTATTTCATTTATTTTCACTCTGATCTTTATTATTTCATTTATTCTGCTCACTTTAGTCTTTATTGTAGTCTTCTTTTTATTTGTTTGACTTTTTTCTTATTTCTATATGTAGCCCTGTATCATTATACATCTCCTTTTAGAATTGCTTTTGTCTTTAGGTCCATAATAAGTTGGTAGCCTCTGGTTCAAAAGTGAGAACTTATTTTCTCTTTCAGTAATATGAGTTCTAGTAGTTTGAGGGTGGATTCTTTTGGGTTTTCCATATAAAGAATCATGTCATCTGCAAAGAGAGAGAGTTTGACTTCTTCATTGTCAATTTGGATACCTTTTATTTCTCTTTGTTGTCTGATTGCTGTTGCTAGAACTTCTAATACTATGTTGAACAAGAGTGGTGAGAGTGGGCATCCTTGTCTTGTTCCTGATCTCAACGGGAAGGCTGCAAGCTTTTTCCCATTGAGGATGATATTTGCTGTGGATCTTTCTTTTTTTTTTTTTTTTAAGATTTTTATTTATTTATTTGATAGACAGAGAGAGATTACAAGTAGGCAGAGAGGCAGGCAGAGAGAGAGGGGGAAGCAGGCTCCCCACTGAGCAGAGAGCCCAATGTGGGGCTCGATCCCAGGACTCTGAGATCATGACCTGAGCTGAAGGCAGAGGCTTAAGCCACTGAGCCACCCAGGCGATTCCTTGCTGTGGGTCTTTCATAGATAGATTTTATGAAGTTCAGGAATGTTCCCTCTATCCCTATGCTTTGAAGTGTTTTGATCAGGAACGGATGCTAGATTTTGTCAAATACTTTTTCTGCATTGATTGAGAGGACCACATGGCTCTTATCTCTTCTCGTATTAATTTGTTTTATCATGTTGATTGATTTGCGAATGTTGAACCATCCTTGTATCCCAGGGATGAATCCCACCTGGTCATGGTGGATAATCTTTTTAATGTGCTGTTGGATCCTGTTTGCTAGGATCTTGTTGAGAATCTTAGCATCCATATTCATCAGTGATATTGGTCTGAAATTCTCCTTTTTGGTAGGGTCTTTGCCTGGTTTGGGGATCAGGGTAATGCTGGCTTCATAGAAAGAGTCTGGAAGTTTTCCTTCTGCTTCAGTTTTTTGAAACAGCTTCAGGAGAATAGGTGTTATTTCTTCTTTGAAAGTTTGGTAGAATTCCCAGGGAATCCATCAGGTCCTGGGCTCTTGTTTTTTTGGGAGGTTTTTGATCACTGCTTCAATCTCATTACCAGAAAGTGGTCTATTCAGGTTGTCAATTTTTTCCTGGTTCAATTTTGGGAGTTTATAGTTTTCCAGGAATGCATCCATTTCATCTAGGTTGCTTAGCTTATTGTCATATAACTGTTGATAATAACTTCTGATGATTGTTTCTACTTCCTTGGTGTTAGTTGTGATCTCTCCCTTTTCATTCATAATTAAATGAATTTGGGCTTTCTGTCTTTTCTTTTGGATTAGTGTGGCCAATGGTTTATTGATCTTATTGATTCTTTCAAAAAACCAACAGAGCATTCCCTTAAGATATTCTAAGGATTGGGATCTAAAAAACAGGTAACATTATAACAGAATGTGAAACTAGAACACAGTAGAAAATACAGGAAAAACTTGAATACAATGAAAGAGTAAAAGCCTCAAATAACCTATAGTGAGGATTCCTAGAAAAAAATCTCATTTTCATAAGTGATCATGAAGGAGTAAGTTCATGGCTATCCCAAAGTTCTTGAAATGTGGTATTATCATTTTCTGGACCTGCATTATGCAATATAAAAATAAAATTTTAACTAAGTCCACATAGAAAAATGATTCTTTCTAACAGTTATTAATATGTAAAATACTACCTTATTTGAGAAGACAGGAATTATGAAGGCCTATGGAGAGAGAGTGTGTGTTTTATATGAGCTTTCAGACTCCCATAATCATGATGACAAGTGGTAAAGAATTATAACTCAACTATGAAATTCTCCAGATTATTTTATCAGTATTAACAGAAATTAATGAGTGCCTGGGTGACTCAGTCAGTTAGGCATTTGCCTTTGACTCATGTCATGATTCTGGGGTCCTGGAATTGAGCCTTGAAATAGGGTTCCCTGCTCATCAGAGATTTTGCTTCTCCCCTCTTCTCACCCTCTGCCTTTCCCCCTGCTCACACTGGACTGTTTCTCTGTCAAATAAATAAATACAATATTTTTATAAAAATAAACAGAAATTACCCCAACTAACAAATGCAACACACTCTGGTGAATAAGTTTATTCAGCAAGTTGTTTTACATGAATAATATGTATTAAGCAGCAACATTGAAGAAGGATTTGTTAAAGTGTTGACTGTGCCTTTGCTGAATAGCCTTAATATTTTATGTGTTCCTATACCATTAACACCAATCATAGCATTATCTTCATGTATGTATCAGTACATAGCTCTGTGAAATAAAGTCTTATTTAGGTTTATCCTGTATATGTAAATCTGTTTTCTCTATTGTATAGAGAAATATACCTATTAGTACATAATTGACATCTGAGTGGTCCTGTTTTGAGAGGTAGACATACAACTTATTTATTTCATCTGAGTAAATGCCATTTCTGAATGTACTCAAAAGCTATATATTAAATTTTTTTAAATAAAAAGAAGGAAATAGGAAAAAAAAAGAACACAATAAGGGAAGAGAATTTAAATATCAAAAAGGACCATTCTTTGGAATTATTATAATTTTATTATAATTACTCACTCAATCAAATTAATCTACCCTTCCCATTGGTCAAAATGATCTACTTTTACATCATAGTGATTCCATTTGTAATTGTCTAGGAATAAGGCTACAGTAGTTACAGTTGTATAAGTTTACTTTGTTTCCCAGAAAAGAACATTTCTTATGACTGTAGAAACCTGACCAGGCTTCAGGTACCGACTCTTCAGTTTTGACATAGCTGCCTTCACTTCTTTGTTCCTTAGAGTGTAAATAACTGGGTTTAAGATGGGAGTAAAGATGGTGTAAAAAACAGCAAGGACTTTGTCAACAGAATAACCACTGAAGGGCCACACGTAGATGAAGATGCATGGTCCAAAGAATAGTATGACCACAGTGATATGAGCAGTCAGTGTGGAGCGGGCCTTTGCCATGCTAGCAGAGGAGCGGTTCCTGACGGTGATAAGTATCACAGTGTAGGAGACAACCAAAAGGAGAAAGGAGCTCATAGAAAGAAAGCCACTGTCTGCAACTATAAGTAGGCTGACAACATAAGTGTCTATGCAGGCCAGCTTTGTCACTAGAGGGAGGTCACAGAAAAAACTGTCTACCTGATTTGGGCCACAAAAAGGCAAGTTAACAGTAAATGCCAACTGGCTAGTAGTATGGATGAAACCCACAAGCCAGGGGATGAGAACAAGAATAATACACACACGGCGACTCATTATTGTCATGTAGTGGAGAGGTTTGCATATAGCAACGTAACGGTCATAAGCCATGGATACAAGGAGCACCATTTCACTGCCAGCGAAAAGGTGAACGCAGAAAATCTGGGCCAGGCAGGCATCAAATGAAATAGTCTTGTGCTCAACCAGAAAGTCTGCAATCATTTTAGGGGTAGCAAAAGAGGCAACGCATATATCTATAAAAGAGAGGTTCGCAAGCAGGAAGTACATGGGGGTATGAAGGCGGGCATCTGAGGTTACAGTGAGGATGATAAGAAAGTTGCCCAGCAGTATTGCTAGGTAAAGTAGTGAAAATATGAGAAACAAGAAAGGCTGGAGCTCCTGGGAATTAGAGAGCCCCAGCAACACAAACTCGGTCACCCGGGAATGATTTATGTCATTCATTGACTTTGGGAGGATTGTATCTTGTTACCTGAATAGGAGAGAAACAGAAATCAGTCAGTAAGCATGGGTTTCATTTCCCATTTCTACTTCCTTCTTTAGAGATTCTAATTTCTACTTATATTTATGTATCTGAATTTTCATGAATCATTAAAAAGTATATAAGCAATATAATAACAATAAAGTGGGATAAAGGGGAGAGTATTGAGATGTTTGACATTGTCATGTCCAGTTATATGAATTTGAGGAATGTAAGCTACTTACTTTACAAATGAAATTGAAAATCTGAAATGTTTTCTTGACATTACAGAAATCTAGTATAAGAAGTTACAAAGACAATATCTGAATAGTTTTTTCTATAACAAATTATATAACATGTTTTTAAATGGCTAACACAGGAAGACAGTTTCACAATGTTGACCCCAAAAGTGAGACACAAAAGTGTATATACTATATGAACCTATTTAAATAAAGTTCAAAATAGGCTACACCGATCTATGATATTATCAAAGCTCCTGGAGGGGTTTTCCTGGAAGGGCAATAGGAACAGGAAGGTGACAGAAAGGGCTTCTGAAGTGTTGGTAATGTTCTGTTTCTTGATGTGATTGATAGATACAAGTGTTTGCTTTGTGAAAACTTGCAAGATGTACAAGATCTGCCACGTGTAGTTTTGTGCATATTTTATTTGTTAATAAAAAATCCAAGAGGTAAATAGACACCATTATCTGGTGTGAGAACTCATAGGCAGAATCATTGCCTTCAGTGATTAGGTCTTATTCCCTTCTCTATTCATTTACAAATTTTATGAACTAAAATACAAAACCTAACAAAACCCAAAGATCTAGAGTTCATTGGAACTCTTCCTGGAGTTGTGACTCATCTCTTCCTGGAGTTCTGTTCTATAAAGGAATCCAGTATATTTGTTCTTTTCAATTATTTCCTGATGTTAAGTTTCATTAACCTCAGCTATTGTTACTAATAGCCAAAGATGTAATATTGAATTATAACTGACATTTAATTTGGTGGGGTTTTAAAAATTATAGTTATATTGTACAGTAGTATTCATAGTAAGAAATCCAGACTGTGAAAAAACAACATTTCTTTTTTTTTTTGTTTGGTTATTATATACCCTATTTTATCAACACTTTCTCCCTTTTATGTTATTTATACTTTTATAAGCTATCTAGAACTTGGAAACATTGTATAGTGAATAAAAAAAAGAAAATGTGAAATGTAAAGAAATATCTCTCTCTACATCTAAATCACTTCTTTGGAAGGGAGTGTCTTTTATTTTACTGATTTCTAATTATTTGCAGTTTTTTTATATTAATGTTTTCTTAAATCTAATTGCAATTGCCTAGTGTTTCCTTGAGTTTCACTGGAGGATTTACACATAAATATAGGGCACGTGATGAATAATTTTAATATAGGGACTCATCCCTATATTTCAAATCTCTAGTTGTCTTGAAAATTCCCCCAAAGAATTCACATATCATCACTAATTATATCAAAACTATGGCTCACGGATGTTCAGAAGAGACTGCCAGCAGAGTCTGAAGTCAGAAGGGCTGGAGGTAAAATTATGCAGTGGAGTACTTTGTCTTTGAGAAGCCACCACATTCTTCTTCTGTGTTTTTCCCTTCCTCATCATTTCATAGTAGCCAGTTTTTGAGTTAACTCCAGGTATACAGCATGGCCTATCCTCCCTGGGAAACACACTGACTCAGACTCCTTGACACAAATACTGTAATGAATGCCTAGAAGCAGGCAAGGAAATGATACCCAATAAGACCAACTAATAGGGGCTCTTATGTGTCCTATCAGAAACAGCAAAGCCTTAAATTAATCACAGGGAATGAATCTCCCTCCCAGGGAGACCTTCTAGAGATATAGAAGAACAGAGTGGCAGAGAAGATTTTCTGGTACCTTACAAATAAAATGTATAATCCACTTATGTGAGAAAATCACAGGAACCATCTTCCCAATAAATCTTCTGCAAAGTTGTATGCTTCCATGTCAGGGGTTTCTTGGATGGCCCTCCTCCCCACTCATAAACACTGTCTCCCTCAAAAAAAGTAAATACATAAAAAAATAAGAGCACCTAGGTGGCTTAGTTGGTAAATCATCTGCCTTCAGTTCAGGTCATGATCCCGGGGTCCAGGGATTAAGCCCCAAGCCAGGCTCCCTCCTTAGCAGAGACCCTGCTTCTCCCTCTCCCTCTGCTTCCCTTACTTGTGCTCTCTCACTCTCTCTGTGTCAAATAAACAAATCTTCAAAAATAATAATGTATTTTTTTCAAATCAGAGTATTTTCTGATAATTTTATATGCTCAAAGATAGTTTATATGACCTGACTCACCTAAGAACGAGTCTCTAATTAGTACATGTGTTTTTGAAAGATCAATCTTTCATTTCTTGTACTATTTGAAAGTAAATTAATGCATATATACAGGGTTGAATTAGGTAACTCTCAGGTATCTTCTTTTTGAAATTCTGTCAGATATTTTCTTACTACTTTTATCTTGGATATTATGACTGGTGGATTAAGTGAAGTAAGTAAAAGTATTGGTTACAAGAGGCCAGCAAGCACTCTCAGGTCAAAGATCCATCTTTCACAAGTTTTCCAGTATTGCCACTGCCTTTACCTTCTCTAAATCCTGATCAGAGATGTAACAGTCACTGGAGACAAATGCTAGAGTGTGGTCTTTGTAAGGATACTGACAAAACACTTTCACTTACCTAAGATGAAATGGGGTGTGTGTGATATAGCCTATAATTTGTAGTCATTAACACTTGGTAAGAATTAGTTGTTACTTCCACATCTCCTAAGAAAATAGACCTGGCTCTGTAGAGATGAACCATAAAGTTTGCTTTTAAATAAGAAGGAAATAGACTGAGAGTGTCTATAGCCAGGATGGACTGTCTTCATAGAGATGAGAGAAGGCTGAACGCAGTATTCGAATTTAGGTCTAGAGTAGCTGGGGTAGTACTTGGAGCTCTCAGGAATCTAAGAGACAAAGGAGTAGACAAAAAGGGAGACATGCTAAAACAATATTTCCTGTTTCACGTTTTTCAAAGAATTCAGCCTGACTGTAGCTATCTTGCTTCTGTTTTTGGTAGCAGTAAACTATATGATTACAAATAACTTTCAGAGACCTCTAGAAATCAATACCAATCATTGGCAACTCAGGATTACATGAAGAGGATTATTTCTTAGTCTCCACTGCAGCTTCAAATATAGCGTATTTGCCCTCATATGTTAGGAAAATGCTTTTTTTTTTTTTTTCAACCTAACCTCATCTGATAAGTCCAGAAGAATGGATGAAATTCTTCAGAGATTTAGACATTATTCATAAGGGGAAGTTTTGGCAACAATCTACAGCAATTTCATATAAGCTTTCATTTAAAGATCAACAAGAATATTTTTTAGAAGGTATCACTTGCAATAGTAATTGTTACCTGATCTGGAGTCTGTAAAGAGAGATACCAGAATATTGTATCATTTAATCAAAACCATGTTTAGGTAATATTTAGGCTTTTTTTTTTTTCTCGTCATCTCAATTCCCCTTCATTCAAAGTATAGATAACTTTGTTCCCTGCTTCTCAGATATGTGTTATATATGATCATCAGATAATAGAATCAAACATTTTTTGTAATAGCAATATAAAGAATTCACCATAGTATTAATAAGATTATAAAAGATAGTAATCATATATGGGCTATCCTCTTTTTTATTCTCACAAGTAGAATATGTATCAAGCAAGATATTTGGATTTTCATGTTGCTTGTATTTTTTAGTCACAAATTAACAAAATAGCCTGATGTCCAGATGAATAGATGATGTTCAAAGACATTGTGGACTATGAGAGAAGTAGTAGTCTGAGTTATACAAAATATCTATTCAAATTCTGCCTCTCAATAAATAAATTTACAATTTTAGGCAAATCACATACCCTTCACAGTGCTCCGTGTCTCTTCAAAAAACGAGGGAAGAAGTCTCCCTCCTAACTTTAATATTCTTTAATCCTCTGGCTTTTGAAAGCATGACCCATCCCTAAATGTTAATTCAATGATAAAATTATAAAAGGTTGCATTTAAATAAAACTATATTCAATCAAAAGGCAAAACCCATCCTGGTTTTAGCAAAAAAAAAAAAAAAAAAAAAAAAATCAGTCGCTTCTCAGACAGATACTTGGTCAGCTAAAATGCACAATTGATGTAAAATATTCAAAGATTAATTGAAAGGGTGAGGACTAATCGTCTGTCTCCTGTTCTCTGTTGTGACTGAATTAGGAGGCTGCAGAAAAACAGGACTCTTGTTGTCCCTAGCCTTATATTGCACCAACTGGGAGGAACAACATTCTTCAGGATCCACTGGGTAGAATGCAAATGTAGGGGAACAAATGTCTTTCCAGACTTTAATCTCTGTCATTTATACCTTGAAGTATCCTCAGCACATAGATCTAAGAAAAGCCAATAAAATTGTTAGAAGCTAGATATATGACATCACTGGATTGCAGTGTAGCATTGGTGATAGAGGAGGGTTGTGGTAGTAGAAATCACGTGTATTAGGGCTAATTATGTGACAGAGTTGTGCACAGAGATACAGTGCATCACCTTGAGGATTTCACAAATGGAGAAAGTAACAGGACTAGTGGAAATGCTTTGTCCTGTTGGAGAAAAATTTAACATGGTGGGAAAAAAGCAGTGAATAGTTCTGTTGGTTATTCCTTTCAGGAGAGGTTTAGCACCATTTAGGTCCCAGGAGAGTCAAAAATTGATGAGAAGATACTTGTGCCTTTGCATGGTACACAGCAATGCAAACATCTTGGTATTTTAATTATTCTAAAAGAGCTACATGCTTAGTTTCCAAGGCAAGGTTTCTAGTGTAGGGCAGTGAGAGCCATTTTACAGTAGAAGGACTGTATCCTACAGAGTAGGTTCTAGTGAAGTGACTTAAAGTAATCTCCAGGGGGCATCTGGGTGGCTCAGTGGGTTAAAGCCTCTGCCTTCGGCTCAGGTCATGATCCCAGGATCCTGGGATTGAGTCCCACATCGGGCTCTCAGCTCAGCAGGGAGCCTGCTTCCTCCTCTCTCTCTGCCTCACTCTGCCTACTTGTGATCTCTGCCAAATAAATAAATAAAATCTTAAAAAAAAAAAAAAGTAATCTCCAAAAATTTAAAATTTTTTTTTTTAGCTGAAATTTTTAGAAAAAAAAATTGCTTTCACATAAAGCTCTGATTCTCCTTCCCTGAGGTTAGTTTATATTGAAGACCAGAATATAAAAGGATAAAGTTTTTTTTTTCTCACATAGAATTTTGATGCTGATATGAACACTAGAAATCAGCTAGTCCAACATTCTAAATAGTTAAGTTAGATGAGTTCTTGAGGAGTTAGTTTCTTTACTCAGATTGTACTTTGCAGTGTGGGGATTTATCTTCTAATACTTTGTCTAACACCTCTCCTGCTCTCCCTTGATGCATCTTCCACAAGTTGGAATATTTTAAGTTTATGATTAGAGCTAAACTGAATCTTCGTGTTTTCCCAAACACGTGAATTTAGAGTACTCCTAAATGACTCTTTGGCAGTTACTCCCAGGACTCTTCCTTGTTACCTGTTCTTTCTACTGCCCTTTTCTTGTAGATAATCCCTAAAACTCTGTCTTTTGGAATTTCTTTTCTCCTTAGGATCTCCTGTTGGGAGATTAAATACATTCAAATGACTTTACATCTTTATGAGAAAGAGCCTAATTCTAATTCTAATCTAATTCTAAGATTTCATATGTATCAGATGACATCAGTGCACCACAAATTTAATATCCCCCAAATAAGCACATTTTCTTTTATTGTAAATACCAACTCTGCTAATGTCATCATTGTCAGACTCTGAAACATCCAGGCTTAAATCAGTATGATAGATGATGTCTAGCTCTCTCATATCCCTATATTTAATTCCCAAATTTATCTAATATATGGGTTCACACTGTTTATTTAGATTTTTTAATGTTCATTTTCTCTAAACATGAATCATGAACATTTTGTCTCATTGTCACATATAACTTGTAGCCTTGATTTTAAATGGTTGCATTATGTTCCAGTTTATCAATAAAATACTTATTCCCACATTGTAGATTTTTTTTCAGTTGAGAATAAGTGTGATTTAAAATAACTTATTTAAAAGTCATCTTTAATAATTCTAGTTGAGTTCAGGATAATTTCTTGAAGATAAAATTATTGGAATCAAACCTTTGAACATTTATGAGTCTCTGGATTCATAACACAGAACTCCTGACTCTAGTACCCTTCAGTTCAATCACCATAAAAAGTTCCTTTTGTATTTGACCACTTCTCCCTCCACAAATCCCTAGCAATCACTAATGTGTCCTCTATGTCCATAGATTTTCCTTTTCCAGATATCATATGTTTAGTGTGTAGCAAGTGTACCTTTTCAAATATCTTCTTTCATTTGGCAAGTGTAGCCTTTTCAAATATCTTCTTTCATTTGGTGATATGTATTTAAGACGACTCCATTTGGTTAAATGGATTAGAAGCTTAGTCTTTCATATTATGGTATAGTATCCCATTGTATGGATGTACCTCAGCTCATTTTCCTATTTATCACTTGAAGGACATCCTAGATGTTTCTTTTTTGTTTGTTTTGGTGGTGATGAATAGTTTCCATAAACATTTATATGTAGGGTTTTGTGTAGATATCTTTCAAATCAGTTGGGAAATCTAATTTGATAAGAAATGGTTTGCCTCCATGTATTTTAAAGCTTGGATTTTAGGTACAAACAGATTAAGATTTAAACATCTTGAAGGATTAAGCTCTTTAGCATTATTATATGTCTCTCTTTATTTTTGATAATTTGTTGATTTGAAGTCTTCAGAGTCAAATATTGATTTGAATGCCTGAGTTCCCTTATTAATTACAGTTTGCATTGTTGATCTTTCCTCCATCCTTGTACTTTGGCAGTCTGTGTCTTTAAAGTGGCTTCCTTGTTGAGAGCAAATATTTGGGTCTTGCTTGTGCTTCATTCTGGCAATATCTGCCTTTTAGTAGAGTCCTTAGATCATTTATAGGTAATGTAATTATTTAATTTGATGAACAGCTTATGTTCATCCTATTATGTTTTTCTATTTTGTCTATTTTTGCTCCTTTCCCATCACTTAATGTGATGATTCATGCCCTCTGTTGAAATTTTTTTCTTAGTCTCTCATTTCATTTCCACCCATGATTGTGTTTTACTTTTTAAAATTGCCATATAACCTTTATTTTCCATTTTATTAAACTTTATGGTAGCATTTCCTATATAAATAGTATTTTTTATATTTAAGAAGTTTTTATGCAAAATATTTATTAAATATTATATCATTTTCAAGATAATAATTACAATACAATAAATTTCCTTCAATTTATTTTGACAGGCTCTAAGCTTTTGTTAAATATAGGACTTTAATCTTAAAAAAACCCATTTTATTGAAGTATGATTGACATATAAAACTTTTACATATTTAATTTATGCAACTTGATGAGTCTGGGGGTAATTATTCACCTATGAAACAATCACAACAATCTGTGCCATAAATGTGTCTGTTACCTCCAGAAGTTTATTCCTACCCAACTTTATTTATTATTACTTTTCATGGTAAGAACACTCAACATAAGACTACCCTTAGCAATATTTAAGTATACTCTGTGGTATTGTTGACTATAGGTGCTAGCTATACAGTAGATTTCTAGGACCTACTCATCTTATTTAACTGAAACTTGCTTTTTTCCTTATAAGTTTCACTACTTTTTCCCAATTTTATTAAAATAAAATTTATAATTTTTTGAATTTAAAGTATACATGGTGATGATTTTAATGTATAAAATGATTGTCACAATAAAGTTAGTTAATCTCTATCACCTCACAAAGTTACCATTTTGTGGATGTATGGTGAGAGTATTTAAGATTTACTCTCTAAGCAGATTTCAAGGTACAACACATCATTGTTAATAGTAGTTGTTATGATGTACATTTGAACTCCAGAAATTATTTATCTTATAACTGACACTTTGTAACCTTTGATTAGACTAATACTTCCCTGTTCCCCCAGCCCCTGATATCTGGCAAACACCATTCTACTTTCTTCTTCTATGATTTTGACTAGTTTAGATTCCTCATATAAGTGGTATCAGGTCATACTTGTCCTCTGTCTCTGGTTTATTTCACTTCACATAATATCCTCCAGGTTCATCATTGTTATTGCAAAGGGCAGGATTTCTTTTTTTCTTTAAGGCTGAATATTATTTCTTATTTGTATATAGCACATTTTCTTTATTCAGTGGATATTTAGGTCCCTCTTGGTTATTGTGAATAATGCTATAGTGAACATTGGAGTACATATATCTCTTCAAGATTTTGATTTCTATTCCTTTGGATATATACTCAGAAGTGGGGTTCCTGAATCATATGTTAGATATACCTTTTAATTTTCTCGGGAAACGTACTGTTTTTCATAGTGGTGGTACCAATTTATATTCCCACCAAAAGTGTACAAGGGTTCATTTCCTCCACATCGACTACTGGTTTTATTTAGTCATTTTAATACCTGTTTTTTAATCCAGTCTGATAATTTGAAATTCAATAAGTGTGTTTAGACTGTTTTCACTTAATGTGATGATTGATTTGGTTAGATTTGAGTTCATCATCTTCTTATTTTTTATTCCATCTTTGTTGTTATTTCCTTCTCTCTCTCTCTCTCTCTCTTTCTCTCTTTTTTTGACCTCCTCTTGATTTTTGAATATGTCTTTTATGCTAATTTATATCCTTAGTTAGCTTATTATATTTGTTTATTTTGTTAGTATATAATGTTTCTAACTCAACACATATACCTTTAAGTAGTATTATACCACTTCACATATAGTATATGAACCTTAAAATATTATATATACTCCTTTTTCCTATTCAAGCATTTGTGTATTATTGTGTATTTTGCTTTTTCATATGTTGAAGTCCTATATTACCTTGTTACTGTTTTTTCTTTAAATACTCAGTTATCTTTTAGAAAACTTGAAAATATAAAAAGTTTTATGTTTGCCCTCATATTTCTCCAGTGCCCTTTAGTGTACAATGTAAATCCAGATTTCCACAAATGGTATCGTTTTTCTTTTCCTTCAAGGATTTCCTTTAAACTTGTTTGCATTGTATGTCTAATATTATTCTTTCAGTTTTGGAATTTCTGAAAAAGACAGTATTTTGCTCTTGGAATATTTTTGATGCATATAGGAATCTAAGGTGGCATTTTTTTTTGTCTGCAGTTCTTTAAATATATTCCTTGACTATTTTCTGCTTGCATTAATTCCAATGACAATATCAGTCACCATTCTTAAAATTGCTTTTCTAAACATAATATTTTTTCCTCCATCTGTTTTTTTAAAAAAATATTTAAATTCCATTAACCAGCATATAATATATCATTAGTTTCAGATGTAGTATTTAATAATTTATCAGTTGCATATAATACCCAGTGCTCATCACATCATGGGCTCTCCTTAATGCCCATAACCCAGTTAGCCCATTCCCCCCCCCCCCCCCCCCCCAGCCACCCCCCGTTTGTTTCCTATCATTAAGAGTTTCTTATGGTGTTTGTCCCTCCCTGATGACTTCCCATTCAGTTTTCCCTTCCTTCCCCTATGATCTGCTGCCCTGTTTTTTAATATTCTACATATGAGTGAAAACATGTAATTGTCTTCCTCTGATTGACTTATTTCGCTTAGCATCATACCCTCTAGTTCTCTCCATGTGGATGTAAATGGTAAGTAGTCATCCTTTCTGATGGCTAAGTAATGTTACATTGTATAAATATTTACCATCTTCTTTATCCATCCATCTGTTGATGGACATCTCAGCTCTTTCTACAGATTGGCTATTATGGACATTGCTACAATGAACACTGGAGTACAGGTGCCCCTTTGGGTCACTACATTTGTATCTTTGGGTAAATACCTAGTAGTGCAATTGATGGCTTCTAGGGAAGCTCTATTTTTAACTCATTAAAGAACCTTCAAACTGTTCTACAGAGTGGCTATACCAGCTTGCATTCCCACCAAGAGTGTTGGAGGGTTCCACTTTCTCTGCATCCTCACCAACATTTGTTCTTTCCTGCCTTGTTACTTTCAATCATTTTGAAATGTGTAAGATCATACTTTTTTCTCATTTTGATTTCTAGTTCCCTGATTCCAAGTGTTCTTGTTTACTTTTTCATGTGTTGGCCATTTGAATGTCTTCTTTGGAGAAATATCTGATCATGTCTTCTGCCCATTTCGTAACAGGATTATTTGTTCTTTTGGTGTTGAGTTTGAGAAGTTCTTTTTTTTTAAATTTTTAAATTATTTTTAATTTTTTTAAATTTCTTTTCAGTGTAACAGAATTAATTGTTTATGCACCACACCCAGTGCTCCATGCAATATGCCCTCATAATACCCACCACCTGGCTCACCCAAACTCCTAACACCCACCCCTTCAAAACCCTCAGATTGTTTTTCAGAGTCCATAGTCTCTCATGGTTCATCTCCCCCTCCAATTTCCCTCAACTCCCTTCTCTCCACCTCCCCTTGTCCTCCATGCTATTTGTTATGCTCCACAAATAAGTGAAACCATATGATAATTGACTCTCTGCTTGACTTATTTCACTCAGCATAATCTCTTCCAGTACCATCCATGTTGATACAAAACTTGCGTATTCATCCTTTCTGATGGAGGCGTAATACTCCATAGTGTATATGGACCACATCTTCCTTATCCATTCGTCCGTTGAAGGGCATCTTGGTTCTTTCCACAGTTTGGTGACCATGGCCATTGGTGCTATAAACATTGGGGTACAGATGGCCTTTCTTTTCACTGCATCTGTATCTTTGGGGTAAATACCCAGGAGTGCAATTGCAGGGTCATAGGGAAGCTCTATTTTTAATTTCTTGAGGAATCTCCACACTGTTCTCCAAAGTGGCGGCACCAACTTGTATTCCCACCAACAGTTTAGAGGGTTCCCCTTTCTCCACACCCTCTCCAACACACGTTATTTATTGTCTTGTTCATTTTGACCATTCTAACTGGTGTAAGGTGGTATCTCAATGTGGTTCTAATTTGAATTTCCCTGATGGCTAGTGATGATGAATATTTTCCTGTTTCTGATAGCCATTTGTACATCTTCATTGGAGAAGTTTCTGTTCATGTCTTCTGCCCATTTTTTGGCATGATTATCTGTATTGTGTGTGTTGAGTTTGAGAAGTTCGTTATAGATCCTGGATATCAGCCTTTTGTCTGTACTGTCATTTGCAAATATCTTCTCCCATTCTGTGGGTTGCCTCTTTGTTTTGTTGACTGTTTCCTTTGCTGTGCAGAAGCTTTTGATCTTGATGAAGTCCCAAAAGTTCATTTTCTCATTTGTTTCCTTTTCCTTTGGAGACATATCTTGAAAGAAGTTGCTGTGGCTGGTATCGAAGAGGTTACTGCTTGTGTTCTCCTCTAGGATTCTGATGGATTCCTGTCTCACATTGAGGTCTTTTATCCATTTTGAGTTTATCTTTGTGGATGGTGTAAGAGAATGGTCAAGATTCATTCTTCTCCACATACCTGTCCAATTTCCCCAGCACCATTTATTAAAGAGACTGTCTTTTATCCACTGCATATCTTTTTTCTGCTTTGTCGGAGATTATTTGACCATATCTGGGCTCTATACTCTATTCCACTGGTCTATGTGTCTGCTTTTAAGCTAGTACTATGCTGTCTTGGTGACCACAGCTTTGTAGTAAAGCTTGAAATCAGGCAACATGATGCCGCTAGTTTTGTTTTACTTTTTCAACATTTCCTTAGCAATTTGGGGTATCTTCTGATTCCATACAAATTTTTGGATTATTTGCTTCAGCTCTTTGAAAAATACTGGTGGAATTTTGACCAGAATGGCATTAAAAGTATGGATTGATCTAGGCAGTATAGATATTTTAACAATGTTTATTCTTCTGATCTAGGCAGTATAGATATTTTAACAATGTTTATTCTTCTGATCCAAGAGCATGGAATGGTCTTCCATCTTTTTGTGTCTTCTTCAATTTCTTTCCTGAGTGTTTTGCAGTTCCTCGAGTACAGATCCTTTACCTTTTTGGTTAGGTTTATTCCCAGGTATCTTATGGGGCTATAGTAAAATGGAATCGATTCTCTAATTTCCCTTTCTGTGTTTTCATTGTTAATGTATAAGAAAGCAACCGATTTCTGTATATTGACTTTATATCCTGCCACATTACTGAATTGCTGTATGAGTTCTTGTAGTTTTGGGGGTGGAGTCTTTTGGGTTTTCCATATAAAGTATCATGTCATCTGTGAAGAGAGAGAGTTTGACTTCTTCATTGCCAATTTGGATACCTTTTATTTCTCTTTGTTGTCTGATTGCTGTTGCTAGGATTTCTAATACTATGTTTAACAAGAGTAGTGAGAGTGAGCATCCTTGATGTGCTCCTGATCTCAACGGGAAGACTGTGAGCTTTTTCCCATTAAGGATGATATTTGCTGTCGGTTTTTCATGGATAGATTTTATGAAGTTCAGGAATGTTCCCTCTATGCCTATACTTTGAAGTGTTTTAATCAGGAACAGATGCTGGATTTTGCCAAATGTTTTTTTTTTTTTTTCCCAGCATAACAGTATTCATTATTTTTGCACCACACCCAGTGCTCCATGCAATCCGTGCCCTCTCCTACACCCACTACCTGGTTCTCCCAACCTCCCACTCCCCACCCCTTCAAAACCCTCAGATTGGTTTTCAGAGTCCATAGTCTCTCATGGTTCACCTCCCCTTCCAATTTGCCTCAACTCCCTTCTCTTCTCCATCTCCCTTAGTCCTCCGTGCTATTTATTATGCTCCACAAATAAGTGAAACCATATGATAATTGACTTTCTCTGCTTGACTTATTTCACTCAGCATAATCTCTTCCAGTCCTGTCCATGTTACTACAAAAGTTGGGTATTCATCCTTTCTGATGGAGGCATAATACTCCATAATGTATATGGACCTCATCTTCCTTATCCATTCGTCCACTGAAGGGCAACTTGGTTCTTTCCACAGTTTGGGGACCGTGGCCATTGCTGCTATAAACATTGGCATCTGTACGCCAAATGCTTTTTCTGCATCAATTGAGAGGACCATGTGGTTGTTCTCTCTTTTCTTCTTGATTTATTCTATCACACTGATTGATTTGCGAATGTTGAACCATCCTTGCAACCCAGGGATGAATCCCACCTAGTCATGGTGGATAATCTTTTTAATGTGCTATTGGATCCTATTTGCTAGGATCTTGTTGAGAATCTTAGCATCCATATTCATCAGTGATAATGGTCTTAAATTCTCCTTTTTGGTGGGGACTTTGCCTGCCTTGGAGATCACTCTTCATAAAGAGTCTGGAAGTTTTCCTTCTGCTTAAATTTTTTGACATAGCTTCAGGAAAATAAGTGTTGTTTCTTTTTTGAAAGTTTGGTAGAATTCTCCAGGGAATCCATCAGGTCCTGGGCTCTCTTTTTTTGGTAGGTTTTTGACCATGCTTTAATCTCATTACTAGATATTGGTATATTCAGGTAGTCAATTTCTTCCTCATTCAACTTTGGAAGTTTATAGTTTTCTAGGAATGCAACAATTTCATCTAGCTTGCTTAACTTATTGGCATATAACTGTTGATAATAACTTCTGATGACTGTTTATATTTCCTTGATGTTAGTTGTGATCACTCCCTTTTCATTCATAATTTTATTAATTGAGCCTTCTCTCTTTTCTTTTGGATTAGTTTGGCTAATGGTTTATTGATCTTATTGATTTTTTCAAAAAAACAGCTTCTGGTTTCATTGATGCATTCTACTGTATCTCTAGTTTCTATCTCAGAATATAATTTTGATTATATTCTGCTCTAATCTTGATTATCCCCCTTCTTTAGTGTGGATTGGCTTAATTTTTTGTTGATTCTCCAGTTCTTTAAGGTGTAGAGACAGCTGGTGTATTCTGGATTTTTCAACTTTTTTGAGGGAGGCTTGGATGGCTATTTATTTCCCCCTTAGGACTGCCTTTGCTGTATCCCATAGGTTTTGGACCCAAGTGTATTCATTCTCATTGGTTTCCATGAATTGTTTAAGTTCTTCTTTGATCTCCTTGTTGATCCAAGCATTCTAAAGCTTGGTGGTCTTTAGCATCCAGGTGTTTGAGTTTCTTCCGACCTTTTCCTTGTGATTGAGCTCCAGTTTCAAAGCATTGTGATCTGAGAATATGCAGGAAATAATCTCAATCTTTTGGTACCTTTTGAGCCCTGATTTGTGCCCCAGTATGTAGTCTGTTCTGGAGAAGGTTCCATGTGCACTTGAGAAGAATGAGTATTCTGTTTTGTTTTTTTTTTTTTTTTTTTAGGGTGGAATGTTCTGTATACATATGAGGTCTATCTGGTCCAATGTGTCATTCAACGCTCTTGTTTCTTTATTGATTTTCTGCTTGGATGATCTGTCCATTACTGAGAGTGCCATGTTAAGATCTCCTATTATTAATGTATTCATATCAATATGAATAATGTATTCATATCAATATTATTAATAGTTTTCTTAAGTAATTGGCTTTTCCCATATTGGGGGCATAAATATTTACAATTTTTAGATCTTCTTGGTGGATAGAGACTTTAAGAATGATGTAGTGTCCTTCTGTATCTCTGACTACAGTCTTTAGTTTAAAATCTAATTTATCTGAGAATTTCTACCCCAGCCTTCTTTTGAGGCCCATTGGCATGAAAGATGCTTCTCCATCCCTTCACTTTCAGTCTGGGTGTATCCTTAGGTTCAAAATGGGTCTCTTGTAGACAACATAAGGATGGGTCCTGTCGTTTTTTCCAATCTGCAACCCTGTGTCATTTTATGAGTGCATTTAGACCATTCATGTTGAGAGTGATTATTGAGAGATATGTTTTTATTGACATTCATGTTGAGAGTGATTATTGAGAGATATGTTTTTATTGACATGTGTTACCTGTGAGGTCTTTTTTTTCTATAGATTGTCTCCATATATTTCTGTTCAATGATATTCTTAGGATTTTTCCTCTTTTATAGAATCCCCCTTAAAATTTCCTGCAGTGTCAGCTTGGTGGTCGCATACTCTTTTAAACCTTGCTGGTTTTGGAAGCTCTTTATCTCTCCCTCCATTTTAAATGTCAGTCTTGCTGGATAAAGTATTCTTGGCTGCATGTTCTTTTCATTTAGTGCCATGAATATGTCTTGCCAGCCCTTTCTGACTTGCTGGGTTTCTGTAGACAGGTCTGACGTTATTCTAAGGGGCTTTCCTCCGTACGTAAGGGATTTCTTTGCCCTACCTGCTTTCAAGAGCTTCTGTCTACAATTATGATTCATCATTTTCACTATCAGGTGTCTTGAGGTCTTTCTAGATTCTATGATCTTGGGGGGAGGGCTTTCTGCCTCTAGTACACGAATGCTGGTTCCATTCACCAGATGGGAAAATTTTCATGGAGAATTTGTTCAACTATATCTTCTAGTCTTCTTTCTTTCCTCTCCCACTCAGGGATTCCAATAATTCTGATATTGGAACGTTTCATGGTGTCATTTATTTCCCTAATTCTATTTTTGTGGCTTCTAAGCTGTTTGTCCCAGGCTTCCTCCAGACCCTTTTTTTCTGTTTGTCCTAGATCACTAATTCTATCTTCTGCCTCAGTTACCCTAGCTTTTAGAGAATTTAGATTAGATTGGAACTCATTGAGAACATTGTGAACATCATCCCTGGTGGCTTTCACTTCTTCCCTAATCAATTACATTTTGTCATCCATGGCTTTGTCCAACCTAGCTATTTCCTGGATAATTGTTAGCCTGAATTCCCTTTCTGACATACTGTCTATGTCCATATCCAATAGCTCTGATGCAGAAGGCCCAGTCTCTGAATTTTTCTTCTGTTGGACATTCCTCTTCCTACTCATTTTGGTGAGAGATGGCTGAACAGATGTGTAGCTGAATGTATTGACTGTGGTGCAGGCAAGGTGCACCCTGGAACACTTCTGAGCAATCAAGAGTCCCCACCCAAATGAAAGAAAAAAAAAAAAAAAGAACAAAGGGGGGGAGAAAGATATAATAAAATAGAAGGCCCAGCACAAATGGTTCCCAAGGTAAAATTTATGAAGTATACAAACAAAAACAGACAAACAAAAAGACTGACAAAAGTAGATGACAAGAGAAAAGAAAATTAATGAATAAAAACAAAAAAAGAATCTTGTCAATAAGAACCCCAAGTATAAGATTTATATACTACCAGGACAAAAACAAAAATACACTGAAACACTGGCAGACAAAAAATATGGGAGAGTGGTTATAAACTCTCAGTGTGGGTGAGGAAGGTTTTTTTGATTCTTCCTGGATGCACCTTGATATATTTGTTAAAGGACTCAACTTTCCTAAGATAAGGGGGATTAAAAACTGGTTTGCCTATAGGGGTAGCATTGATTGGGGAAAGGGGATTACCTTGAAGCTTATCTCTATATGAATATAAAAAATAAAGAATTAAATAACATAAAAGTAAATTAAAAATTAAAAAAATAGAAAAACACAGATATATGTATCAAAAAGTTCAGGTTAAAATGTTATTATGGAATTTGATAAACTGGACATCTCACTGTGATGGTAAATAGATTAAAAATTTATATATAAAAAAATGAACCAGAATAGTGGGAATGAATTAAAAATAAAAGTTTTATCTATGAAGTAGTGGTGGTTGTCCCCTTGTCTTTTTTTTGGGGGGGTGGGGGGGTTGGCCTTCTGGGGACGGGGCCTGCCACATGGGTTTTCAGAGAGTCTTGCTAGAGTTAAGTCCTCCTGCCCGGATCAAGGGGTGGGCTCTGAGGAAACTTTTTTCAGGCTTTTGATCTCTGGAGGTTTTTTGTTTGTTTGTTCATTTGTTTTCTCTCCCCTTGGTAGCTTTTGATGGTTTTTGGAGGTTTAGAGGAACTCAGCCTCAGTCTGTTCCCCTCTGGGTGCTCCAGAGCACATAAATTCCCGCTCTGCCACTGGCAGAGCACATCTCCAGCCATGGTCTCTGGGGTCACAGGAACTCCCGCTTGTGCCCCAAACCATGATAGCTGCAGTTGTCTGGGCAGTTCTAGACTGCCAGAGATATCCTGAGCAGTTATAGCACACTGAGATTTTCCCTCTGGCCCAGGCTGGGAGTGCTCAGACTCTCCACAGTCTGAGAGAGTGCCGGATGGCACCTGCATGCACCTCTTTTTTTTTGGGGGGGGGGCGTGACTCAGACTCTGGTGGTGTGGCGCATGCATGAAGAATGCAAAAGGTTGTGGTTCTGCCGGCTGGCGAGGCTCCCTTACCCTCACAGGAGCTACCACCCAGGTGTGCCGATGACTCAGGGACCAAGACCTGGCTTCTTTGCTGCACTTTCTCTGGCTCAGCATCAGCGGTGGCTGTCCTGGGTTGGCGGACTTAAGCCCCTGTCCCTAACCACCCAATTCCCACAATTTCCCCCCACAATCCTTGCTCTTTTTGGGTGCTTTCAACCAGACTCCAAGTTAATGCTGGTCCCCAATTGCAGGGCACTCTTTTGTTGGGGTATTAATTTCCAATGGGTTGCTTCTGGTGGCTTCCTCCCCCTTTTGTTTATCTTCCAATATCAGTCCCATGTTCCCACTCCACTGCTGGCATCTTCTCCTTTTGTAGAGATCTAGAAGTGTATAATTCTAATCTCAGGCTGATTTCATGGGTGATCAGAGTTCCTTGGTAGGTGATCAGCTCATTTTAGGGTACAGGCTGAAATGGCACCTCTTCCTACTTGCCCGCCATCTTGTCTCCCCTGATAAGTTCTTTATAGATCTTAGATACTAGCCTTTTATCCAATAAGACATTTGCAAATATCTTCTCCCATTCTCTAGGTGGCCATTTAGTTTTGTTGACTGTTTTTTTTTTTGACCCCATGAATTAATGTTTTTTTTTATTATTATAAACATATATTTTTATCCCCAGGGGTACAGGTCTGTGAATCACCAGTTTTACACACTTCACAGCACTCACCAAAGCACAAACCCTCCCCAATGTCCATAATCCCACCCCCTTCTCCCAAAACCCCTCCCCCCAGCAACCCTCAGTTTGTTTTGTGAGATTAAGAGTCACTTATGGTTTTTCTCCCTCCCGATCCCATATTTGCTGCACACAAGCTTTTTATCTTTTTTTATTATTATTATTTTTTTATTTTTTATAAACATATATTTTTATCCCCAGGGGTACAGGTCTGTGAATCACCAGGTTTACACACTTCACAGCACTCACCAAAGCACATACCCTCCCCAATGTCCA
>NC_081569.1:51100278-51173630 GCF_022355385.1 Mustela nigripes | reverse complement strand
GTTTTGTGAGAATAAGAGTCACTTATGGTTTGTCTCCCTCCCAATCCCATTTTGTTTCATTTATTCTTCTCCTACCCACTTAAGCCCCCACGTTGCACCATCATCATATCAGGGAGATCATATGATAGTTGTCTTTCTCTGCTTGACTTATTTCGCTAAGCATGATACGCTCTAGTTCCATCCATGTTGTCACAAATGGCAAGATTTCATTTCTTTTGATGGCTGCATAGTATTCCATTGTGTATATATACCACATCTTCTTGATCCATTCATCTGTTGATGGACATCTAGGTTCTTTCCATAGTTTGGCTATTGTGGACATTGCTGCTATAAACATTCGGGTGCGCGTGCCCCTTTGGATCACTACGTTTGTATCTTTAGGGTAAATACCCAATAGTGCAACTGCTGGGTCATAGGGCAATTCTATTTTCAACATTTTGAGGAACCTCCATGCTGTTTTGCAGAGTGGCTGCACCAGCTTGCATTCCCACCAACAGTGTAGGAGGGTTCCCCTTTCTCCACATCCTCGCCAGCATCTGTCATTTCCTGACTTGTTGATTTTAGCCATTCTAACTGGTGTGAGGTGATATCTCATTGTGGTTTTGATTTGTATTTCTCTGGTGCCGAGTGATATGGAGCACTTTTTCATGTGTCTGTTGGCCATCTGGATGTCTTCTTTGCAGAAATGTCTGTTCATGTCCTCTGCCCATTTCTTGATTGGATTATTTGTTCTTTGGGTGTTGAGTTTGCTAAGTTCTTTATAGATTCTGGACACTAGTCCTTTATCTGATATGTCGTTTGCAAATATCTTCTCCCATTCTGTCAGTTGTCTTTTGATTTTGTTAACTGTTTCCTTTGCTGTGCAAAAGCTTTTGATCTTGATGAAGTGCCAAGAGTTCATTTTTACCTTTGTTTCCCTTGCCTCTGAAAAGAGGTTGTTGACTGTGTTATTCTCTAGGATTTGGATGGATTCCTGTCTCCATTTAGGTCTTTCATCCATTTTGAGGGTATTTTGTTTTTTGTGTGTGTGTGTGTGTGTGTGTGGATGTATGGTGTAAGAAAATGGCCCAGTTTATTTTAATAAATGTGGCTCTCCAATTTTCACAGCACCATTTATTGAAGAGACTGTCTTTTTTCCACTGAATATTCTTTCCTTCTTTGTTGAAGATAGTTAACCCTAGAATTGGTCCTCCATTTCTTATTTCTCTATTCTGTTCCATTGATATGTGTATCTGTTTTTGTGCCGATACCTTACTGTCTTGATGATTAAAGCTTTGCATTAGAGCTTGAAATAGGGAATTGTGATGCTGCCGCTTTGGTTTCAAGTTTGATCATTTCTATTCAAGTCTTTTATCTTTCTCTACAAATTTTAGGATTATTTATTCCAGATCTGTGGAAAACCTTGATGGTATTTGTTAGGAATTACATTGAATATGTAGATTTCTCCAGATAGTGTAAATATTTTAATGATATTTATTCTTCCAATCCATGATCGTGGAAAGTTTTTTCCATTTCTTTGTGTCTTCTTCAATTTCTTTCAAATGTTCTGTAGTTATTAGAGTACAGATCCTTTACATCTTTGCTAGGTTTGCTCCTAGCAATCTTAAAATTTTCAGTGCAATTGTAAGTGGAAATGAATCCTTAGTTTCTTTTTTTTCTTTCCTGTCTTGTTCCTATGTATAAAAATGCTACTGGTTTATGTGCATTTATTTTATATCCTGCCATTTCTCTGAATTGCTGTCTGAGTTCTAGCAATTTTGGGGTGGAGTCTTTTGGTTTTCCACATAAAGTATCATGTCATCTGCAAAGAGTGAGAGTTTGACCTCTTTGCCAGCTTGAATGTCTTTTATTTCTTTTTATTGTATTATTACTGAGATTAGGACTTTTAGTACTGTGTTGATCAACAATGGTGGATATGCCTGTTGTGATCCTGACCTTATGAGAAAATCTCTTGTTTTTCCTCATTGAGAATAATATTCACTGTGGGCTTTTTGTAGATGGGTTTCATGATATTGAGATATGTTCTCTCTTTACCTGCACTCTGGAGAATTTTAATCAAGACAGGATGCAGTATTTTGTCAAATACCTTTTCTGAATTGATTGAGAGACTCATTTGGTTCTTGTCCTTTCTTTTATTAATATGGTGTACCACATTGATTGATTTGCAAATGTTGAACCAACCTTACAGCAGGAATAAATCCTACTTGGTCATGGTGAATATCCTTTTAATGTACTGTTGAATCCTAGTGGGTAGTATCTTGGTGAGGATTTTGGCATCCATGTCCATCAGGGATACTGATCTGTAATTCTCCTTTTTGGTGGGGTCTTTGTTTTTGGAATCAAGGTAATTCTGGCCTCATAGAGAGAGTTTGGAAGCTTTCTTTACATTTCTAGTTTCCTGAAACAGCTTCAGAAGAATAGGTATTACTTCCTTAAATGTTTGGTAGAATTTCCCTGGGAAGCAATCTCTCATTTGTTGAGAGATTTTTGGTTACTGGTTCAGTTTCCTTGGTGGTTATGGGTCTGTTAAGGTTTTCTATTTCTTTCTGTTTCAGTTCTGGTAGTTTATACTTTTCTAGGATTGCATCCATTTCTTCCAGATTGCCTAATTTGTTGGCATTTATTTTCTCATAATATATTCTTATAATTACATTTCTTTGGTGTTGGTCTTGATGTTTCCTCTTTCATTCATGATTTTATTAATTTAGGTCCTGTCTCTTTTCTTGTTGAGAAGTCCAGGGGAAGTTGTCAGTGTTATTAATTCCTTCAAAGAACCACCTGCTAGTTTCATTGATCTGTTCTACTGTTCTTCTGGTTTCTATTTCATTGATTTATGCTCTAATGTTTATTATTTATCTTCTCCTTCTTGGTTTAGCCCTTATTTTCTGTGTTTTTTTTTCCCCCAGCTCCTTTACATGTAAGGTTAGCTTGTGTATTTGAGATTTTTCTAATTTTCTGAGAAAGGCTTGTATTACAATGTACTTCCCCCATAGGACTGCCTCTGTTGTATCCCAAAGGTTTGAATAGTTGTGTTTTCATTTTCATTCATTTCTATGAATTATTTTTAGTACTTCTTTAATTTTCTGTTGACCCATTTATTCTTTAGTAGGATTCTCTTTAACCTCCAAGTATTTGTGTTCCTTCCAAGTTTTCTTTTGTGATTGTGTTCAAGTTTCAAAGCATTGTGGTTTGAAAATGTGAAGGCAGTAATCCCAATATTTTGGTACTGGTTGAAACCTGATTCATGACTCTGATATGATCCATTCTGGAGAATGTTCCATGTGCACTCAAGAAGAATGCGTATTCTCTTCCATTGACTTGGAATGTTCTGTTTATATCTATGAAGTCCATCTACCCCAGTGTGTCATTCCAAACACTTGTTTCCTGGTTGATCTTCTGCTTCAATGATCTGTCCATTGTTGTGAGTGGGGTGATAAAGTCCTCTACTATTATGGTATTATTATCAATGTGTTTCTTTAATTTGGTTATTAATTGGTTTATATAATTGGCTGATCTCAATTTAGGAGCATAAATCCCATGTGAGTGCACACTCCTGCAGTGTGCACTCACACATAATTCTTAGATCTTCTTGCTGGACAAACCCTTTAAGTATGATATAGTGTTCCTCTTCATCCCTTACTATGGTCTTTGGTATAAATCTAATTTGTCTATTATGAGGATTAGTACCCCCAGCTTTCTTTTGTGGTCCATTAGTATGATGAATGATTCTCTACATCCTCACTTTAAATCTGGACTTTTCTTTAGTTCTAAAATGAGTCTCTTGTACATAACTTATGGATGGGCCTTGCTTTTTATCCAATGTGATAACCTTTGTTCTTTGATTAGATCATATAACTCATTGACATCCTAGTAACTATTGAAAGATATGAGTTTAGTATCATTGTATTATGGTAAAATCCCTGTTTCTGGAGATTGTCACTGTTTCACTGGTCTTTGTTACTTTTGGGCTCTCCATTCACTTACAGGATCCTCCTAAATATTTTTTGTAGGGTGGTTTGGTGGTCACATATTCTTTGAGTTTCTTTCTGTCCTGGAAGCTTTTTATCTCTCCTTCCATTCTGATTGACAGCCTTACTGGATAAAGTATTCTTGGCTTCATGTTTCTCTCATTTAGTACCTGAAATAGATCATTCTAGCTCTTTCTGGCCTGCCAGTTCTCTGTGGATAGGTGTGTTTCCAGTCTAATGTTCTTACCCATGTAGGTTAAGAACCTCTCGTCTCCCACTGCCTTCAGGATTTTCTCTCTGTTTCTGAAATTTGCAAGAATCACTATTATATGTTGGGGTGTATCTATTTTTATTAGTTTGGGGAGGGGTCCTCTCTACCTCTTGGACTTGAATACCTGTTTCCTTCCCCAGATTAGGGAAGTTCTGAGCTATGATTTGCACAAATATACCTCCTCTCTCTTTCTTTCTCTCTCTCTCTCCTTGGGGACCACAGTAATTCTAATACTGTTTCATTTTATGGCATTGCTGATTACTCAAAGCCTCCCCTCATGGTCTGTTAATTGTTTTTCTCTTTTCTTCAGCTCCCTTTCTTTCCATAAACTGTGTTCTATTTCACTGACTCTGTCTTCTTCATTTACCATAGCTGTCAGAGCATCCAATTTAGACTGCATCTCAGATAGAGTATTTTTTTTTATTTCAGCCTGATTAGATTTAATTTCTACACCAAGAGATTTGCTAGTACTTTTATGCTTTTTTCAAGCCCAGCTAGTTGCCTTTATATCTGTGGGAGACGGTATTACCTCCGGTTCTTTTGTTGTGAATTCCCACTAGTTATTTTACAGGTACAGAGAAGAATGGATGGGGGAGAGACTGTGATCTCCCAGGGTGGACAAAACAGGGTGATCCACTTGGTCCTGAATGTCTTTTGATCTGTGTGTTAGAAGACGCTAAATCCCAAAATTGTAAAAAACAAAACAAAAACAAAAAACAAAAAAAACAAAAAACAAAAAACAAAGCAAAAACAAAAAACAGAACTTAAATATGTACAAAAGTAAAACTGAATACAGTGAAAGGAAGCTGGAAATTAAAAAAATACACACACACACACACACACACACACACACACACACACCTGCAAAATGTAGAAGTAAAAAAACAAAAGTTTAAAAAAGACTTAAAATCAAAGAAGCTAGTTGAACAGGGAAAAAGGGAGAAAAAAGATATGGAAAAATTTAAATGAAAAGACAAAAGAATCATGAGGGAAATCAAGTTCTATATACTATTTTCACGTAGCACTGCAGTTTTGCAGTCCTATTTGGTCCATTAACTTGCTGTTGTCCTGTTCTTCCAGCTGGTGTTCCAGGGGAGGAGCCTGATATGCTGATTCTCAGGTATTTTTGCTTGGGTACAGTTGCACCACCCTTTGCCAAGGAGTGGGGCCAGGCTCAATATAAGTCGGTTGCTCTGCATGGCTTTTGCTCCCTGATGTCTTTCCACACCTCTTTAAAGGGTGAAAATTAAAATGGCCAGCTTGATCTCTAACCCTGGAACTGAAAGATCACAGTGTGTACCAAACTCTGCAGACTCCTGCAGTGTGCACTCACACACATCCTCCCTGAGAGAGGCTTAGGGGGTCACCCTGTTCCTGCAATTTGCTGGGCCCCCCACAAGGACAGCAGTCACCTGATCAGGCCTCAGTTTACAGTGGATGCTGAAGTGAGTTGAGAGCCTCTTTCAGGGCTCATTGAGCCTGACAGGATTCCCTGCTCCAATGCTTGGGAACTCTGCAGGATCAGACACCACTGTTCTTCCTGTGATTCTGGGGTTCTTGAGACCACACGGTCCCACCTGGGATACTATCTCTTTACCACTGAGCACCTTTCAGGCAGGGCCATCTCTCACTGAGGCAGGTTTCTAAAGGTTTGGATTTTGCTCCCAGAGCTGTATCATTTTCTGGTAGCAGGCTGACTTAGGCTCCCTCCCCCCACCATTTGTCTTCCCATATCTCCACTCAGTTCACTTCTCCACACTCCTGCTTTGCAAAAAGGGTCGCTTTTCTAGTTGTAGAATTTTAGCCATTCTTTTCTTACATCTCAGGTGGACTTCTTAAGCATTCAGGATGATATGATAATTCTCTAGCTAAATTTAGGGCACCAGATGAAATGAAGTCCCCCATTCTTCCTCCCTCTTGCCTCCCTCTCATCTGTTATGTGAGTATTTTTGTATAATACTGTCTATATCTTATCATGTTCTGTTAATAACTAAAACAACTCGCAATATAGGATGATGCAATCTGATTTAGATGAAAATATACAGATATGCTGAGTGATAGCTTTCAAATTTTTGAAAATAATATGTGGTGAATATAATCAAATGAATCCATAAAATTTAATATTTTCATTAAACCAGATATACAGAGCTCTGGCATAGACCGATTATTCCCAACACTTTCCCACCCTCCACTCTGTGTGTTTAGGGAGAATGCCACCTTGTCTCAATTATTCTGTCCTAGAGCCCAGTGCTTGACTGAGCTGCTCAGTAAATACCTCTCAAAATACTGCACTTGGGAGAGGCCTCTTTTTTTTTGTAGATTTCCTAGAGGACACCCCCCCCCAAGAAAAAACATTGAACTTTACAGAATCATTTTATTTATTTATTTATTATTTCTTTTCAGAATTCATTGTTTATGCACCACACCCAGTGCTCCATGTAATACGTGCCCTCCATAATACCCACCACCTGGCTCCGCCAACCTCCCACCACCACCCCTTCAAAACCCTCAGATTGTTTTTCAGAGTCCATAGTCTCTCATGGTTCATCTCCCCTTCCAATTTCCCTCAAATCCCTTCTCCTCTCCATCAACCCATGTCCTCCATGTTATTTGTTATGCTCCACAGAATCGTTTTTGATCTGCCTTGTTTTCCTTGAAGATGTTCTTCGTTGAATGTGGCTTCTTTTGTTGAGGGATCTGGGAGCCCCACAGCACTCCTGCAATGTCTCCTGTGCACCAGAGGGCTCGTGACAAGGACCTTTCTCCACCTCAACAGAAGATGCAAGTTCATCTCCTTAAGGGCTTGCTTTACAATTTTAGTGAAATGTTTTAAGGATTATTTATTCTTCCATTTCTTTGGGACCTATTGACAGTTCCCTACAAGTAACAATCTAAGGTACTACACGGACTCACAGATGTCCCTTCTTACACATGCAGATACATGAAATTATAAATGACTGAATGAAGTTAGACTCTCACCTCATATGACAGAAAGTGAACTCTAAAAGGATCAAAAAGTTAAATTGAAGAGCTAAACTATAAATCTCACAGAAGAAAGCCAGAAGAAGAAATCTTCCTGACCTTAGGTTTGGCATCTGTTTCTTAAGGATGACACCAAAATCAACAAGTGGAAAACAGTTACAAGGATAAATTGGTCACCAACATGTCTGCCTTTCCACTTGGTTCCCCATGTGCTCCAGGCACCAGGCAGGAACTGTACAAGTCATTGCTTCCCACAATCCACTCAGTGGCACTGGTTACATTCTCCAATTCAGAGATGGGGTCCAGTGGTTCAGAGCCCTGCCTCGGGTCACCCAGCTATAAGGAGGCTAAGAAGGGGCTAGAACTGCTATCCCGCTGCCACTGGACTCTGTACTCCATCCACATGGCTCCTCGCTAGAACTCAGAGGTGTGCAACTGCTCCATGTCCAAACCCAACTGCTCCACGTCCAAATCCCCAAACCTCACTGAACTCTGGGGGCAGTGGTGCACCTTACAACAGGGACTTGGCCAGGGTCTGTTGTCTGATGATGGCAGGCCTTGGGTTCTCCCTACCAGCCAACCTTTATCTGGGCAGAAGGAGGTTTCTCCCTGGGTACCAATAACAAAGGTTCATGTAACCCAAGAGTTGAGAAGTCCCTTCTGCAGCATCTGGATGCAGCCTTCATATCAGGTGGGGCCCACAGGGGTGGCAAGTATGAATTCAACTCCTTCCTCTGTTTCAGTGTGGGAAAAGGAAGGGGCAGTTTCTTAAAGCCTCAGTTTCCTCATTAGTCAAACAGGGACAGCACTTCAGCCCTCCTCATGGAATTATTACAGGGATTGAGTGACATGATCCATGTTCCCAAAAGACACTCAGTAATCCTTAGGTGTACCTGCTTAAGGTAGCCCACTGTGAGCCCACTACTGTCATGGGCTCTGGGTCTCTGCCATACTCTTTCCTCTCAGTCTGGCAATCCTTGCTTCCTCTGACTCCATTGTCCTTCCAGAAAGCCTTCATCACTGCCAGTATGGGTGACCTGTCCTTCAGCTGGGTTCCCACAACACTGGTTTTCACCCATCAGACCCACACCAGCCCTGGAACTCGACATCACTCAGAGCTTGTGTCTGTGGCCCCTGGATAATCCTCAGTGTTGAGACCAGTACTCCATAGGTCCCTGAAATTTTGGCTGTTCTTCAGACACGATGTTGGGATGCATGGGGACCAGTACTCTTTCCCTCCAAAGCAGGCAAAGTGAGCTGCCCTCAGCTCCATCATGCCTGTTGTCCCTCTCCTCCCACTATGTAATCACTGGTACTGAGCATCTTAGGGCTCCTTGGCTGTCAGGATCCCAGTGCCTTTTGGTGGTTGGTGTCAAAAGTATTTTCTGAAGGTGAACATGGTTTTTGTTGGAAACATTGATAGGATGAAGCTTGGCCACTTGATATAAACCCACACAGAACCTGTGCCCTTGACCAATATGGCAGTGCCCCAGCCCATAACAGTCCTTCTGCTAGTGTTTGGAGCTCTCCTCTCTCACCTCATCCCCGTTCAGTGGTGTTTCTCTCTCTTGCAGGGAGAGCCCAAAATGTCCTCTCTCTGATGATCTATTTTCTCTGCCTGGGGAGTTTCATCTTGTGGCAGAGTGGACAGGGATGGCTGAGCATGACCTCTCTTACAGCTTCAGATCAAGTGGACTCCCCCTCAGCTGACTTTTGAGATGAGAGAGGTCTCTCCCTTCTATTCACTTGTGTCTTGAGCAGAAAACATAGCCCCCTCTCTCACAAAAACTGAACTTGGGGAATATCAAGCTTGGGGATGGCAGGAGTGGGGGGAGGGGTCACTTCTGGAGGAGCCTGAGGGGTGTGGAGGGGCTATGCTCAGTGCCAAAACCCCTTGCTGAGGCTCTGTCCATCCTGCAGCATCCATGAGCACCCAGTGTGCTTTGTAAAGCTCTCTCTTGCTCATGGAGGTTCAAGTGGTTCTTGCTGTTGCCATTAAATGTACATTTGGATGAACACATTCAGGTCATGTCTGTAATGCCCTGACCTGTGCTACCATTAGAGGTTCCTTCTTGAGAAGAAAGGGCCCAACCAGGATGGACATGGAGCAAGCAGACAGGTGTGGCCCAGCCAACACCCCTCTGCTGTCCTGGAAAGAGGGCCTGGTTGCTCTAGTTAGAAGCTGAGTTATGGAGCAGGAAGGCCTGGAGTGGCTGGGGTGTGTCTTGGGATGGGGCTTGGATGAGTTTATTCCAGGACATGGTGCAAGGATGCTTGTGAGGAGAGGACCCATGAGGTCGGTATAGGCAGGCTCTTCCCTGCTCCATGGGTCACTCCCAGGTACCCTGATGGTCTCCCTGCTTGTTTGTACTCCTCATCATTTCAGGGCTCATCTGTCGTCTCTGAGGCCCCTCCTTTCCTGAACAAGGCTCCTTTTAAATAAAGAGAGCAGAGATAGAGGATCCTGCAGCCAATACTCCCAACAATGTAAGTAAAGTGTGTTCCAGAAATTGTGCTTATAGGAATCAGTCCTAAAGAAAAAGAGATTTATGGCAAAGATGTACTCTTCATTTTATGAGACTCAAATAATTTAAAATGTCCAATTGTTTAATAGGTGGTGCTGCTGAGTAAATGATGTGTGATCACTGAAAATGTCCAAGGGGACAGGAGCAGCAGTGCATGTCTTCTGTGGGTACCTCAGGCAGAACAAGAACCTAGCTGTGGAACCTTCCCTTCCCCACCCTACTTCACACACACACACACACACACACACACAGCACTTAGAGGGAAAGTACTAGAAGAGGGATACCATGTGTTATGGGCAATCATTTCTTGGTAAAAGGAATGTATTTTCTTTTCTTCATATTTATATCATTAGTGTACTAAATAAACATAATATGGCTAAAACCTTAACTATTTACTTTATTACCTGGTATCTTTTTTAATAAATGGGAAGATGTAATATGCAATCTTAATGTTTTTATAATATGCATGTTAGCATAATTTAGAGTTGAACTCACCTGGGAGTTGGAGAACCCATTTTCAAGATGGCTTCTTCACTCAACTATTTGTCTGGCATATCTACTGTAAATCCTGATAAGGGGAAACATGGTCATAGTATAGAAGAATATGTAGAATGGAAGATTTTGATTTTAAACATATTTGGAAAATAAGATCTGCTATAAGAAGACAGGCTTGATTGTGGCCTGGTATTTTGCTTACATTGTATCATATGGGTGAAGGCTACTGAAGCAGAAGAATGATAGGGAATATCATTAATAAAGAGATGGAAAAAATAAAAAGTAGAAATTATAGAACAGAAGTACAATAACATACAAAACATTCTCTAGGAGGGCTCAACTCAGTTTTGGTTGTTAGAAGCAAGTATCAGTGAACTTGAGGACAGTTGACTGAGATTCTCCAATCTGAGGAACAGAAAGAAAAACTGAATCCAGAGTAAAGAACTGGGATTTAGAGATCTGTGGGGCACCATAGAAAGTAGCTTAGAAGTTATACACATACATATATTTGTATGTATAATGTGTATATGTGTTTTATATATGTATATAAAATATGTTCAGATTTACCCTTTCAGTTTTCCTCCCAATCTGTCTACAAATACGGTTTTTATGATCTTACATAATGGCAACTTTGTCCTTAGAGTGTCTTAGGCTACAATCCTTGGAATCATGTTTGACTTCTCTATTATAATTACAACCTATAATATTCTTTAGGTAGTCCTGTTAGCTCTAACTTCAGAATGTATCTGGAGTCTGACTGCTTCTGTCTTATAGTGTACATTTGTGGAATGAGCCACTATCAGAGCTGGTCTGAATTAGTGAACTTGCTCCTTATCTGGCCTCCTAGCTTCTATCCGTGTGTTTTCCAACAAGAGCAGTTAGAGCTGTTCTAACACCTGTCCACTATTCAAAACTCACACTCACCACTTCACTCAGAAGAGAAAGCCATGTGCTGGTAGTGTCTTACAGGGCCCTATAGGATTTATGACCTACACATAATTGCTTATCATCCAAACCACTCTCCATCTTACTCCACTTCAGTCCCAGGAGTTGTTTAACAACCTCAGGCAGCAGCCACCTGAGTTCTTTGCACTGGCTGTTCTCTCTGTGTTTTGCTTTCCCCAGATGTACACATGGATGCTCCCATGTCCTCCTTTAAGTATGTGGTCAAAAGTTACCTTCACAATGAAACCTATTCTAACATCCCATTTAAAAAGAAAACTCTGGCATTCCCACTATCTCTTATCCTGCTTGATTTTTTTCCATAGCCTTATTGTAAATTACCATCTTGTTTTGGTTTATGTATCTGCATTTTCTGTGAGAATGTAAATACTTTGAGGGAGACAATGGTCAATTTCATTCAACAATGCTTTGGAGAATGTGGACTACATGTATAGCTTGGTGTCCTTTTTCTTTCTTTTTTTTAAGATTTTATTTATTTTATTTGACAGACAGAGATTACAAGTAGGCAGAGAGGCAGGCAGAGAGAGAGGGGAGGAAGCAGGCTCCCTGCTGAGCAAAGAGCCCGATGTGGGGATCAATCCCAGGACTCTGAGATCATGACCTGAGCCGAAGACAGAGGCTTTAACCCACTGAGCAACCCAGGTGCCCCGCTTCGTGTCCTTTAAAAAAAAAAAAAAAAAAAACATGAACTTTTCTTAATATATTGAAATATGTGTTGAAAATATTATTTTTATTATTATATTCTATCACACTGATCATTAATTCATTTTATTTATTTGGGCAAAATGAAATGGTTATATTTTTTATATATTAACCCAACTCTATCATAGACATTTTATACCACAGAAATACTAGGTAAAGGTGTATTGGTATTTTTCAGGGAGCCTGATTTATATTTCTCAAGTGTCTATCTAAAAGTTGTACTGACTTACATTCCTCTTAACAGTGAGGGAGGTGGCCTTACACAGCTTTAAGAATAGAGATTCTAGAGTCCATGCACCTGGTTAGAACATCAACTCTGCTACTGGCAATGTGTGTCCAGACACATTAGCCTCAGTCTCCTCATTTATAAATCAGTAATGATGGAGTTTCTCTCATTAGACTCTTGTGAAGATTAATTGAAAGAATCAACCTTACATAGCACCGGCATAGAGAAAGTCCTCAAGAGATGTCAGGTGTTATTTAAATTTGTATTGTTACTTTTATTTCAAAATTATGCATTTTCATAAGACCTGACTGAGTTTGATGTATTTATTCCAAACCTGATATGTGGATAAAAGTATGCCTTGTTAGGTTTTACTTACTGAGGATAACTTTTTAATGCTCTTTGGCCTATTTGTCCTCCTCCTTTTAAAAAATAATTTTCCTAAATTCTTTCCTCTTCTTTCCCTTCAGGTTTCCTTCACTTACTGATTTATAAATACTTTTTCTATGTTAAGGATATTAGGGCTTTGTCATAGGGCTAAAATAATCACAATGGAACTTTATGTGAATTAGGAAAAAAGGACTTCTAAGGGACAAACCCATGCCTAGTTAGCATATATTGTTTCTTGGATGGATGGAGCACAGGGTGGATGTCAGCCCTAACTGACCCTTTGGCCAGTTGGCCTTGAACACTTAAAGTCTGCACAACTCTATATAGTGATTTTGTGGGTCATAGGATTGGAAATTGAGTTTACAAGCTTATAGTTGGATTTACGTTTTATTGCGGTGCTTCCTAAAATACAAAGGTTTTAAAAATGTTTACATATTTTTGTATATTGTTATTTTGCTTTCTGAATTTTTCTATTACTAGCTTGATATTTATGGTGTAAGTCAGGGTTTTCAGGGAAGAGAAGAGGACAGGGACAGACAGAGACAGAGACATAGAAAGAGAGATATTTATTAAAAGGAATGGCTCATGTGTTTTTCAGAGCATGCAAATCCAAACTCTACTGTTGGACTGGAAGACTAGAGTCCCAGGAGAACTGATGGTACAGATGAAATCAAAGACCATGTACTGGAGAGTTCTTTCTTGGTGGGGAAGGTGAGTGTTTTTGGTCTATTCAGGCCTTCAGCTGATTGGAGAAGGCCCACCTATCTTATGGAGGAAAATATGTTTTATTTAGAGTTCATCTCATTCAATGTTAATTTCATCCAAAAACACTCTCCTAAATTGACACATAAAATAAGTCATCATATTTAAGCAACATTTCCCTACCTCCATGCAAATATTCACTTGTTTTAGCTGTCATAAGCTTCTCCATTATTCTTGGGGCAACATAGTGTATTTGTACCTAAATAATAACTACATATCAAAAACAAGTGACATTGATGCACAAAGTTTATTTCTATACTTTTTCTTTATCGTTTATAATCTGTGTGCTTTAAATGGAGAAACAAACTTAGAAAGATTTTGTGATTCCTTTTATGTGAAATACAACTATCTGAAGCCAAGATAAAAGGTGATACTTTATACTATACCAGATACAGAATTGGCAGTGAAATGTCTTATAAATGCAATTGTGCTTATATACCTAATATGGAATTGATGTCATGTGAATAGTTGTAAATATGATTATCATTCATCAGAACATTCAAGATATTTGTAATTAGCATGAAGACTTTAGCAGAAGATCCTGAATTAACTTAAAATGATTTGGGGAGGTAAGTGGATAACAATTATAAATAATGTGCAAAGTAGCCCAGACACCAGGAGATTTCATTATTCATGACTATATGAATCTGAAGAAAACAAATATTTTGGCACATGCCAATGTGATGTCCCAAAGTATTGTGCTTGATCAAAGTTACATAAAATAATATGCAACATTGGCAGATTTTCAGTATATTTTAAAATATAACTTGTTGGGATGCCTCGGTGACTCAGTTGGTTAAGTGTCTGCCTTTGGCTCAGGTCATGTTCGCAGGGTCCTGGGATGGAGCCCTGTTGGGCTCCCTGCTCAGTGGGGAGCCTGCTTCTCCCTCTTCCTGCTGCTTCCCCCTAATTGTACTCTCTCTCTAATAAATAAATAAAATCTTTAAAACAAATGTGACTTGTTAATTTTATTATCTAAAGGAAAGGCACATTTTTTGGTGTATTAACTGCATACATATACATATTATCCTGCTTAAGCTATTAAAATAATTGTACCTGGTTCATAGAATCTGACATCTTTAAAATCTTTCTTCCTTTGTCACTTGAGTAAATGAACATGATTTAATAGTACAAATTTCCACTTATAGATAGTTTATTCCCTAAGCTCCATTCTAGTAATTGTCCATCAATGTCCCATCTTTAAGGGATTATTAATTTGATGGGAGAGAGGATATATATACTTATATCTAAAGTCCAAAGAAGACTCAAATCTGAAGTCCTCTAACTTCTTAAAGTGATGCTTTTCTGGAATTATTTTCTAGGAGGAGCAGAAAGAGCTTATCAAATCCTCTATAGAATTTTATATATATATATTTTTTTTTTCAGAAGTTTTGTTCAGGTATAGTAGATTTGAAATACAGGTTGAGGGATTGGCAGCACCAGCAGTGAGCATCTAACTCCGGGTAGTAAACAGCCTTTGATAGACATTTAATGAATGTGTGTCTGAACATACAAATCAACCAGAGACTAATTCATTCATTATTTTTTACATTGAAATTGTTGGAGGAAATAATACTCACTTGTCAGTTAAAATCAATTTTGTCATTTTTATATTTGTTTCCTAAGTAGCATTTGTAGGTATACAAAATCAACCTCATTTGTTTCTGATTATAAATTTAACATTTACAATCTTTAAATGCCTTTGTAAATGATAAAGTGTTCTCTGAAATCAGAACCCTATTTAAGTTAATTTATTCCTCTTCTTTTAGCATCCATTTTTAAAAGAGCTTTATTGACATATAATTTATATACCATAAAGGTCACTCATTTCCAGTATACAATTCAATGGTTTTTAGTACATTTACAAAATTGTGCAACTGTCGCCAATATCTAATTCCAGAGCATCTTTACTTCAATAGCAAGTTAAACATTTTTTCCTGAATTTCCATTTGATTATTTTGACTTTCCACTCACCTAATCTCTAGAGCACACTACTGAAACCCAGTTATGCTTTATGCTTTCATGTGAAAATTTTCATAGCCACAGAGCAAAAGTATACCAATAAAGAATACCCATTATGGTCTGAATTATGTATGCTAGCTGGTGTTAGTGTCATCTAAGAAAACTTGTGAAGAGATTCTGAATTGTGATTATTTCCATCTTTTCCACAGCAATGTTTAACATCAGATGTATAAGTCCATTCTAAAGAGGGGTAACACCTATTCCTAAAAAGTTTTGCAATTAAATCTTTTAATATACTTCACTAGATAACTTCAAGAGGAACAAAAGAGTCTGAATCCCTGTTATTCACAAAAACCTGATTGAGACTGGTGTTATTTGAGGAGATTTAAACAGATAGAATAGCCATGAATTCTTCTAGATTTTAAAATTCTGTCACAGTGCCATGTGCCATCATTAGAATATTTCAGATCTGGAACATGTAACTTTAGCTCCACATAATAGGCCTTACCAAACTATTATTTCATGTTATAGTCTTCAATTTTATAAAGGGCCAATATAATAAAAGTTCATACAAAGGACAGTTCTGCATCATTTGTGAAATTACTCATGAAGAATTCTGTTAGTATCTTTATCAAAACGTTTATACAATATCTTCCTCTTAGTGAGTGAAGTAAGTGCTGTAGTAAGTGCTGAACTTATCAATACTCATGTATACTGTGAAAGCTATGCCTCTCCCCAACTATTGCCTAGTTTTATGCTGAGGTCCTTGTTGAAAGATCTTGAAAACATTTATTTCATTGAAGCCATTCTAAAATCTTGTCATAAGTAGTTTATACACTGTAAATCTACAAATGAGTTGGATCATTGGCCTTTTAATCCCAAACCCAACTGATCAATAGAGATGACAAGATCTGTAATAAAATGTGGGATCGAGGGCACTATATAAACCTTAGGTTAATTAATTTATTTTCTTTTATACTGATTGCTTTATTAACTAAATTGAGAATGGGAACTTTCAGTGTTACATAGACATGGTCTGAATGAGTGAGCATGTGAACAAGCAAATGAATACAGAAGATAAGGTAGTTTCACTACTACTACTACCAGAAGTCCCTGAAGTTCCTGGATTGTCTAGGTTTCAAAGCAAGCATTATGGAGAAGGCTGTGTAACTCCATAAATTTGTTTAAAAATCATTATGTTTCACACTTAAAATGGGTGAGTTTTGGTAGGTAGGTACATTTTATCCTAATAAATAGCTCTAAAAAATAAAAACAGGAAGATTTTAAGCAGCCTTTACATGGGAGACAAGCAAACTCTATTGTTGGACTTGGATCTAATCATTCCCATATTGTATTTCACATTTTGTCTTTAAAATTAAAATTACATTCAGATAAATTTAGGTGATCACTTTCATGTGCCTGGCAGTTGACAGGCCCTTTCATGTCCACCTCCTTTCTTTATATAGACTCAGGACACAATCTGAAACTTGAGATAATGGAGCTGCAGAATTATGCCTTGTGTCAGAATTTGTGTTGTATGGACTCTGCACTTCACAACACCTCCAGCATTTTTTCTTATATTTTTCTCTGGGATCTATGTGGCCACTGTGCTGGGTAACCTCATCATTGTGGCCACTGTAATTTCTGACTCCCACTTGCACTCCTCTCCTATGTACTTCCTGCTGGGAAATCATTCTTTCTTAGATATATGGCTAGCCTCATTTGCCACCCCCAAGATGATCAGGGACTTTCTTAGTGATCGAAAGCTCATCTTCTTTGGAGGATGTATGGCTCAAATCTTCTTTCACTTTATTGGTGGGACTGAGATGGTACTTCTGGTTTCCATGGCCTATGACAGATATGTGGCTATATGCAAACCTTTGCATTACATGACCATGATGAGCCAGAATACTTGCATGGGGCTGGTGTTGGTTTCATGGGTCACTGGATTTGTGTACTCCATCAGTCAAGTAGCTTTTACTGTGAATTTACCTTACTGTGGCCCCAATGAGTTGGACAGCTTCTTTGTACCTTCCTCTCATGATCAAGCTTGCCTGCATAGACACCTATGTTTTAGATATACGTATGATATCAGACAGTGGGTTGCTGTCCATGAACTGTTTTGTGTTCCTCTTGGTGTCTTACACTGTTATCCTCATCACTGCCTAACAGCGTGCTGCTGGTGGGGTATACAAAGCACTCTCTACTTGCTTTGCACAATCATAGTAGTCACACTCTTCTTTGGGCTCTGCATTTTCATTTATATGTGGCCTTTCAGTCAGGTTTCTGTGGAAAAGCTCCTGTCTGTGTTTTAAACCATTTTTACTCCACTTTTGAACCCCCTTATCTACACAAAGAGGAATAAAAAGATGAAAACCACTATGAAGAAACTGGGTAACCAACACATGACATCACTGAATTCCACCTTTCCTTATATCTACATGTTCTTACTCATTTAGGGGATATCCTTTCTTTAAAAGGATTCTGCATAAAGATTTCATTCTGATGTTTTATTGATATAATTAATTGATAAATATTGATATACTTATTGTGTTATATTTCCGAGAAATAGTTGTAGATTACAACAAAAATCATGTATATAGTTTTATTCTATATAATTTTATACTTTAAATACAATTTTATCATATAACTTTATAGTATCACTACCTTATAAGACATATCACAGTATAATAATTTTAATTTTATCATATTTTATACAAATGTAATTTGTAATTATAATATAACTGCATTATAATTTAATATTAGTAGAATTATATAGTAATTTCTATGTAATATAACTTTATGTAAACAGATATAATCTACATACACACTCAACCCACACATTGACTTTGGAATGGACTTAGCAATTTTCTATCTTTGTTAAACCAGATTTCTCTCCCTAGCTTATTTTGTCTACAGTATTTATAGAAAATGAATTTTAATTTCCTAATCATAGTTCGGTACAGCAAAACTGTCAGTTTTTAACCTTTTAAGACATGAAACATTCAGTAGAAGCAAGCAAGTGTGAGAATAAAATGCTCTATCAGTCTTTCTCCTGGTTTTGAAAGTCAGAGAGAAGGAAAAAGACACTGCTTCAAAATCCTATTTATTTAAAAGTATAGATTTTCCTGGAAATGTTTACTATACTTAAACTTTTTATTGAAAAAAATGAATGTATGCCAGTGAAATTCAATTACAGAGGTTAATTTTCACACGGGGAAAATTGCTATTTCATGGCTCAATATTTCATGGTGTAAATTGAGAAATTGTGTAATGATTTAAAATGCATTGGAGTAGGAAAATAATAAAATGTAATGCATAAACTTTAAATAAACACTACATCAAATTATATCTTACAGTTCTGATTCCGTACCTTGGCAAGTCATCTATTAGGAAGTGTGTTTGAGTATAACAGAGTCAGATCTTATGCTGAGTTTTTAAATGTCCTTAGATCCTAAAAAGACTATTATAAGCAAGAGTTAACTTTTGTATTAACTAAACTAATGGTCAAAGTATTCAATTTTTTGTATGTTGATTCTGAAACATCAAACGAAAGGAAAGAATTGGGCAATGATTGGGTTACTTGAACAACCAAATGAAACTTCCAATAATTTTGGACAGTTTTTCAATAAGGAGAAGCATGCTCCTAGGTACTTCTGTTTTCTATTATGACTGTAATCTCATACATTTTCATGAACACTAGAAGAATACAGATTGAAAACTGCCTTGGGATAAATTTCTCAGGAGTTCTCTTAATTGCTACTGCAATAATACTGAGTTTCGATTTTATAGACTTTGGAGTTGTCAAATTTTATGACCAATTACACCCCTGTATGTGAACAATTAAAGAGTTTAAAAGCTCCACTTTATTTTCACTACGGCATTATTTACAATAGCCAGTATATGGAAGTAATCTGTGTCCAAGGGGAGATGGATAAAGAAGTGTGTGTGTGTGTGTGTGTGTGTGTGTGTGTGTGTGTACACCTTTGCTGTATCCCAAAGATTTTGCACAGATGTGGTTTCATTTTTATTTGTTTCCATGATTTTTTTAAATTCTTCTCTATTTTCCTGATTGACTCATTCATTCTTTAGTCGGGTGCTCTTTAGCCTGCATGTATTTGAGTTCTTTCAACTTTCCTAAATATATATAGTGATAGAGAGATGTAAAGATACATAGATATTATTCAAACAACAAAAAAGAATGAGATGTTACTCTTTAAACAAAATGACTGGACCTAGAGGGTATTATGGTAAGTAAAATAAGTCAGAGAAAGACAAATACCATATGATTTTATATGTGGAGTCTAAAAAAACAAAAGAAACTAAAAAGAAAAAGTTTTACAGATAGAGAGAACAAACTGGTGGTTGTCAGATGTGAGGAGGGTGCAGATGGGCAAAGTAGGTACTAAGAGACACAAACTTCAGTTATAAAATAAGTCTCAGCGATGTGATACACAGCATACGGAATATAGTCAAGAATATAGTAATGACTTTGTAAGCTGACAGTAACTAGACATCTTGAGGGGATAATTTCATAAAGTATAAAAATATTGAATCAATCTAATACATACTTAAATAGAATGCTGTATGTCAAAACTAAGTGTGGAGGGTGCCTGGGTGGTTCAGTTGGTTAAGCCATGCCTTCAGTTCAGGGCATGATCCCGGAATCCCAGGATCAAGTCCCACATTGGGCTCCCAGCTCTGTGGGGAGTCTGCTTCTCCCTCTGTCCTTCTCCCCTCTCATGCTCTCTCTCTCTCTCTCTCTCTCTCTCAACTAAATGAATAAAATTTTAAATAAAAGAGTGGATACCAACATAGCTTTTAGGATGATGATACTTTATTCTTATATTGTTGAAGAGAGCAAAAGCAGGGTTAAAATCTGAAAGTGAAAAATTTTATTTATAAACATGCTAGAATACATTGAAATAAAAAAGGAAGAAAATATATTGTGTCTTTAGAGGTTAAATTCTGTTATAAATGAACATCATGTCTATGGGAATCTATTTCATGTTTCCCTCTTAATGCCTTTATTTTAAAACTTTTCTGAGACATTTGAGTTTCCCTCTGAACAAAGGGGGAAAGAAGTGTTCGTTATCCCAACCGCAACCCCCGCCCTCCTGCCCAGTAAGGCCCAGCTGGGAGGGCATTTCTGTTGCCTCTGAAATCTTGAAATAAACATCAGAAGAAACAACATCAAATGTCAATGTTTCGCCAAGGCGGGCAGTGGGTCCTAGAAACCTGTCTGCCAGAGCATCACCCAGTCTGCACCGCAAGAACACGCAAGGGCTCCAGGCTGTGGTGGAGCCTGTGGTTAGCCAGGTGCGGGCGCAGCAGGGAGTCCGGGGCCAGGGCCGCGGGGGCTGCCGGGAGGGCCGCCAATAAAGCGCTCGCGAGGTGGTGCGGCGCTGGCGTGCCTTCCTTTGGGCCTCGGTGCTTGCGTGTCTCCTGCTCCGCCGGGCTGAGGCGGCTGGTGTTGTCCAGAAGGCCTCGGGGCAGGGTCGGCCATTGGTGGAGCACACACCGGGGCCAGGCCTGGCTGCCTGTGTGAGACCTCAGGTGTGCCTTACTAGCTCCCTGAAGGGCCGGGAGGCCTTCCTGACAAACGTGGGTGTGCTTGCCAGCGGAGGCTCCTGCAAGGCATGGCCTGCTTCCTGTTGCGGACTCCGAAGATGTCACCGGCCACTTGTGGGGGACGCTGGATCTCCATCAGGTACGTGAGCCGTCAGCAGGCCCGGGTGGAGGCGGCGCCGGGTCGTGTTGAAGATCCGGATCGAGTCTTCGTTCTGGCCGGGTCACCTTGTGGAAGATCATGCCCAGGTGTTGTCCTCCCGCGGTGCCCCTCTTTGTGTGATGTTCCTGCAAGGCTCCTTCTTGATGGGCCCCACATAATGGCCCATCTTGAGTGTTCTCCGGATAGGCTTCTGGTATGGCTCTCCTTCCTCGGGCCCTGTACTTGGGGCCTGTATTGTGGTGATGTGACAGCATATGCAAATAGGGAATGAGAAATTTGGATTCAGGAAATTTGTACCGACCTTGGGCAACCATCAGTCGGGGATGGGGCAGTGATTTCAGAGTTGTGTGGGTCAGTCAGCAGCTGTAGTCAGTCTGGTCCCAAAACTGACTGGGAAAAGACATTGTGGTTGTTTCAGGGAGGGGGTGATGAAGGCTGTTTTACAGGTCATCCTAATTAAAATGCCAAAATGGAGGGCTTCCAGAGAGTTCCTGAGAACAAGACTGAGAGAAGGGGCTAGTCTTTTAGTGTCTTCCATTTAATTGAGACTGCATTCTTTAGAGAGGAGAATCCCATCATAGCCATTTCAGATTCTGCAGTGCTTTGTAGTGGGTTAACATGGAATTAAAAAAAATAATAATAAAGAATAAGAGAAGTTAAAAGGAAATCTATCTGCCTTAGGATTTCTTTCCTTTTTTCTTATTGGTGTAATACTGATTTTTGATTTCATAGACTTTAGATGTAGCCACTTTTTATCAAAATATGCCTAATCCTGTTTATACACGTGATTCAATTAATGTCAAGCACCAGCTGTATTTCAGATTACATGAGCAGAGCTTGTAGTGGACATAGAGAATTTAAGAACAGACATTCTCTCTATAGTGGAATAAAAGTAAGGAAACGGTCACAAAATATGCTGTCAGATGATTGTTATGATCAATATAAAAATAATCTCTGAGAGCATAGGAGAGGGGAACTTAATTCAGTCCTCATGGTTAAGTAAGGCTTCCCTTATTCAGTTTTTCTCTGATTTCTGAGCATGGTGTATTTGTCCTATTATCACACACACACACACACACACACAGCATGTTTAGCACAGAACCAACCAGTCCTGTTGTAAATGCTGAAATAGATGCTAGATCCCATAAGTGTTTCTGACTTTTTAGAAGTACCCATGCCTCTTGTCTCATTCCCAGTCTCTGCTCAGGTCTCTGTCTTGCTCTGGTCAGATCCTTGAGGATGGATGTGGACTCTTGTGCTGGCGCTTTAGGAGTTTTGTTGTCTGGAGTGGATAAACATGCCTCCTTGATATGTTAATGAAACTTGAGTGAGTAATGTCACCAGTTTTCTGGGAACTATGAGCTTCTGTAGGTAATTTGTCATTGTCAGTGCATAGGCAGCCATAGATTTTAAATGGAGGAACTTTGAATTTTGAGAAAGTGTTTATGAAACTCATTTTCCTGTTTTGAAATAAGGTAATTAAAATACAGAATAAAGTGTTTTTCAAAGTGTGATTTGAAGACTGCCTATCTCAAAATCACTTGGGATACTTTTCAGAATGCAAAGAACGTGGATCCATCATTGCTTTTCTGAATTAGAATTCTGGGAATGAATCCCAGAAATGTGCTTTTTACACTAAGCTGCTTCAGGTAATCCTTATTCATAAACATGACTAAGAACCACTGGATTATTGTTGACATTATCTATCTGCAGGTGTAGTTGTTATTAAGGCTTGGTTAGAAGGATTTGCTTATGTGAGAAGTCTCTCTTAATGGACCAGGATGCATTCTCAGAAATACATCATGAGGATATAGTAAATCAAAAACTGTGAGCTCATAAAATATGTTGTTTATGGACAGAAGAGTTGGTTACTGAGAAGTTGCTTTGAAGTTGAAGGCCTCTAAAACATTTCTTCTTTACTATAGTCATTAAGGGATCAGCAGCTTCCTCTTTTATTTCTCTGTGAGATATCAATATTTTTCTTTAACATCAATATTGAAATAGGTTTTAAATCAAATTATTTTGTGTAAAGAAATGTTTAATGTAATTTCTAAATGCTAAATTCTCAAAGGGGAGCTCCCAAATTTAAGGATTTCCATTTGAAGTAAAATTCCATTCTTATACATGGGGAGATAATTTTTTTCATTTCTCTCTCTTCCTCTTTGATCTCAGACGCAGTTTGAAGAAGAGCTTAGGGAGACTTTCATAGAAAGAAATGTATATCCCATCATTGGGTTTTCTGGTATTTCCCCCTCCTGTTAGGAGGGCCCAGAGGATCTTGACTAAGGAAGTGACACTTGCAGTTTTATGGTTCTGCTTAAGAAATACATTCTCCCTAGTTCATTTCTTTAAATGAATTATGAGTTTCGTTTGTATTTAAAGCTGTTATTATCTAGTTCCACCATTAGCCTGTAAACCTCCTGAAGTCAAGATCAGTGTTTTACCTCAGAACTTGATATAGTACTAGGCAAATGGTAGGTGTTTATTAGGAATATTAGTTAAGCTCATTAAGTACATCAGCAGACTGGATAAGTTAACACATTATTTTTTAAAAAAACACCTTATGGCTGTTACTGATGATTTCTTCCTAAAATCAGATTTAATAAAAACCTAAATATGTGTTTTTAATAATTTTTGATCAATTCTTTATTATTTTGATTCTTATCTTTTAGGTATCATTAGACAAAGTCAGTATATGGTACAAATTACTCTGAAGGGTCTTAATTTATATTCCTGGTTCTCTGTAGGAGTAGACCAGTGCAGCATTTTCCCCTTGCTTTCTCTCCTGTGTTTTATGTAAAAATCATTCTCAGAAACCTTGTTGTGCTTACAGTGACCTTTGACCCTCCTTTACACTCCCCCATGTACTTTCTTTTAGCCAGTCTCTCATTTATTGATTTGTGTTTTTTACCTTAGCAGTTCCTAAGTTGATTCATGACCTGTTCTCTGGGCACAAAACCATATTCTTTCAGGGACATGTCATCCAAATATTTGTGCTACCTGTCCTGAGTGGACCAGAAAGGGTGCCGTTCATCACCCTGGCCCTGAACTTATATGTGTGGCCATATGTAAGCCCCTCCACTACCTAACATGAGCCTGCCGATGTGCATTTTACTTCTGTCTGGTGCTTGGGCTATTGGCCTCATTCATTTAATGGCCTTATTAGCTTTTGTTGCCCATTTGTCTTTTTGTGGTCCCAGTGAGATAGATAGCTTTTACTGTGACCTTCCTTGGTTTATCAAACTGACATACACAGATACCTACAGATGGAATTCATAGTTACTGCCATCAGTGAGTTAGTTTCCATGGGCATCTTTTCATTGCTTATCTCCTATATCTTCATCCTGGTCACTGTATGGAAGTGCCCCTCAGGTGGTTTGTCTAAGGCCTTTTTTACTCTTTCTGCTCATATCACTGTGCTGCTTTTGTTTTATGGACCATGCATCTTTGTTTGTTTGTGGCAATTTCTCACCATGTCAGTGGATAAGATTCTTTTCATTTTGGACCTTAAGATTACACCCATTCTGAAAACTTTTTTCCATACATCGAGGAAGAAGGACATGAAGGTGGCAATGAAGAGATGGAGTTTGAGGATAATTTTTAAAAAGTTCAGGAGAAAACAAGTGGTGCCTTCTGTATGCAATACTATATGCACAAGTATTAAAAGGTTATATACTGTCTTCAGATAATTTATTTTCTTTATTTAAGCAGCTCAAAAATCTTGGATAATTTATTCCATGTTAATGGCCAATGGTGTGATTATACATGTATTTATGTATGTATGTATGTATGTATTATGTATGTATATATGTATGTATTTTGTATTTTTTAAGATTTTAAAATTCTGAAAGTACACTTTTTGTGTGGCTTACATATTGACTAGTCTATAGAATCTTGGAAAGTTTTATGAATTTCAAGGTGTATTTGCAGAGCTACTGGTGTAGCTGATATTTTCTCTGTCACTGAGTTGAAAAATATTCTCATATAAAGAGAGTGATTGGTTCTTGTAAATTATTTTTGGCAAGCAAATCAGGCTTTTCTTATGTTAATTCATGATGCTGTTATTTTTTCCTTTATTTATGTTAATAGATATTCTCAATTATATGAATACAATTTTTTAAATTTATTTTTTATTTTCAGCATAACAGTATTCATTATATTTTGCACCACACCCAGTGCTCCATGCAATCCGTGCCCTCTCTAATACCCACCACCTGGTACCCCGACTTCCCACCCCCCGCCCCTTCAGAACACTCAGATTGTTTTTCAGAGTCCATAGTCTCTCATGGTTCACCTCCCCTTCCAATTTCCCCCAACTCCCTTCTCCTCTCTATCTCCCCCTGTCCTCCATGCTATTTGTTATGCTCCACAAATAAGTGAAACCTTATGATAATTGACTCTCTCTGCTTGACTTATTTCACTCAGCATAATCTCTTCCAGTCCCGTCCATGTTGCTAAAAAAAGTTGGGTATTCGTCCTTTCTGATGGAGGCATAATACTCCATAGTGTATATGGACCACATCTTCCTTATCCATTAGTCTGTTGAAGGACATCTTGGTTCTTTCCACAGTTAGGCGACCATGGCCATTGCTGCTATAAACATTGGGGTCCAGATGGCCCTTCTTTTCATGACATCTGTGTCTTTGGGGTAAATACCCAGTAGTGCAATGACGGGGTCATAGGGAAGTTCTATTTTTAATTTCTTGAGGAATCCCCACACTGTTCTCCAAAGTGGCTGCACCAACTGGCATTCCCACCAATAGTGTAAGAGGGTTCCCCTTTCACATCCCCTCCAACACGTGTTGTTTCCTGTCTTGCTAATTTTGACCATTCTAACTGGTGTAAGGTGATATCTCAACATGGTTTTAATTTGAATCTCCCTGAGGGCTAGTGATGATGAACATTTTTTCATGTGTTGGATAGCCATTTGTATGTCTTCATTGGAGAAGTGTCTGTTCATATCTTCTGCCCATTTTTTGATATGATTTTCTGTTTTGTGTGTGTTGAGTTTGAGAAGTTCTTTATAGATCCTGGATATCAACCTTTTGTCTGTACTGTCATTTGCAAATATCTTCTCCCATTCCTTGGGTTGCCTCTTTGTTTTGTTGACTGTTTCCTTTGCTGTGCAGAAGCTTTTGATTTGATGAAGTCCAAAAAGTTTATTTTCTCTTTTGTTTCCTTTTCCTTTGGAGACATATCTTGAAAGAAGTTGCTGTGGCTGATATCGAAGAGGATACTGCCTATGTTCTCCTCTAGGATTCTGATGGATTCCTGTCTCACGTTGAGGTCTTTTATCCATTTTGAGTTTATCTTTGTGTACGGTGTAAGAGAATGGTCGTGTTTCATTCTTCTACATATAGCTGCCCAGTTTTCTCAGCACCATTTATTGAACAGACTTTTTTCCACTATATATTTTTTTTCCTGTTTTGTTGAAGATTATTGCTCATAGAGTTGAGGGTCCATATCTGGGCTCTTTCCTCTGTTCCCCTGGTCTATGTGTCTGTTTTTATGCCAGTACCATGCTGTCTTTGTGATCACAGCTTTGTAGTAAAGCTTGAAATCAGGTAACGTGATGCCCCCCGTTTTATTTTTGTTTTTCAACATTTCCTTAGCAATTCGGGGTCTCTTCTGATTCCATACAAATTTTTGGATTATTTGCTCCAGCTCTTTGAAGAATACTGGTGGAATATTGATCGGAATAACATTAAAAGTATAGATTGCTCTAGGCAGTAGAGACATTTAAACAATGTTTATTCTTCCAATCCATGAGCATGGAATGGTCTTCGATCTTTTTGTGTCTTCTTCAATTTCTTTCATGAGTGTTCTGTAGTTCCTTGAAAACAGATCCTTTACCTCGTTGGTTAGGTTTATTTCCAGGTATCTTATGGTTCTTGGTGCTATAGTCAATGGGATTGATTCTCTAATTTCCCTTTATGTATTTTCATTGTTAGTGTATAAGAAAGCCACTGATTGCTATACATTGACTTTGTATCCTGCCACGTTGCTGAATTGCTGTATGAGTTCTAGTAGTTTGGGGGTGGAGTCTTTTGGGTTTTCCATATAAAGAATCATGTCATCTGCAAAGAGAGAGAGCTTGACTTCTTCACTGCCATTATGGATACCTTTTATTTCTCTTTGTTTTCTGATTGCTGTTGCTAGGACTTCTAATACTATGTTGAACAAGAGTGGTGAGAGTGGGCATCCTTGTCTTGTTCCTGAAAAGGCTGAAAACTTTTTCCCATCGAGGATGATATTTGCTGTGGGTCTTTCATGGATAGATTTTATGAAGTTCAGGAATGTTCCTTCTATCCCTATACTTTGAAACGTTTTAATCAGGAACAGATGCTGTATTTTGCCAGATGCTTTTTCTGCATTGATTGAGAGGACCATGTGGTTCTTCTCTCTTCTCTTATTAATTTGTTCTATCACATTGATTGATTTGCAAATGTTGAGCCATCCTTATAGCCCAGGGATTAATCACATCTGGTCATGGTAGATAATCTTTTTAATGTGCTGTTGGATCCCATTTCCTAGGATCCTGTTGAGAATCTTAGCATCCATATTCATCATTGATATTGGCCTGAAAATCTCCCTTTTGGTAGGGTCTTTGCCTGGTTTGGGGATTAGGATAATGCTGGCCTCATAGAAAGAGTCTGGAATTTTTCCTTCTGCTTCAATTTTTTGAAACAGCTTCAGGAGAATAGGTGTTATTTCATCTTTGAGTGTTTGGTAGATTTCCCCAGGGAATCCACTGGGTCCTGGGCTCTTGTTTTTTGGGAGGTTTTTGATCACTGCTTCAATCTCGTTACTAAAAATTGGTCTATTCAAGTTGTCAATTTCTTCCTGGTTCAATTTTGGGAGTTTATAGTTTTCCAGGAATGCATCCATTTCATCTAGGTTGCTTAGCTTATTGCCATGTAACTCTTGATAATAGCTTCTGATGATTTTTTTCTACTTCCTTGGTGTTAGTTGTGATCTCTCCCTTTTCATTCATAATTTCATGTATTTGAGCTTTCTCTCTTTTCTTTTGGATTAGTGTGGCCAATGGTTTATTGATCTTATTAATTCTTTCAAAAAACCAGCTTCTAGTTTCATTGATACATTCTACTGTATCTCTGGTTTCTACCTCATTGATCTCAACTCTAATCTTGATTATTTCTTTTCTTATATGTGAAGTTGTTTTGATTTGTTGTTGATTCTCCAGTTCTTTAAGGTGTAGAGATAGCTGCTGTGTTCTGGATTTTCAGTTTTTTTGAGAGAGGCTTGGATGGTTATGTATTTCCCCCTTAGGACTGCCTTTGCTGTATCCCGTAGGTTTTGGACTGAAGTGTCTTCATTCTCATTGGTTTCCATTCTTCATTTCTCATTGTTTCAGTTCTTCTTTAATCTCCTGGTTGATCCAAGCATTCTTAAGCAAGGTGGTCTTTAGCTTCCAGGTGTTTGAGTTCCTTCTGAACTTTTCCTTGTGGTTGAGCTCCAGTTTCAACACATTGTGATCTGAGAATATGCAGGGAATAATCTCTGTCTTTTGGTATTGGTTGAGTCCTGATTTGTGACCCAGTATGTGGTCTGTTCTTGAGAAGGTTCCATGTGCACTTGAGGAGAATGAGTATTCTGTTGTTTTAGGGCAGAATGTTCTGTATATATCTCTGAGGTCCATCTGGTCCAATGTGTCATTCAATGCTCTTGTTTCTCTATTGATTTTCTGCTTTGATGATCTGTCTATTTCTGAGAGAGGCGTGTTAAGATCTCCTACTACTAATCTATTCATATCAATATGACTCTTTATCTTTATCTTGATTAACAGCTTTCTTATGTAATTGGTTGCTCCCATTTTGGGGGCATAGAAATTTACAATTGTTAGATCATCTTGGTGGATAATCCCTTTAAGGATTATGTATTGTTCTTCTGTTTCTCTGAGGACAGTCTTTAGTTTAAAATCTAATTTATCTGATATGAGAATCGCTATCCCAGCCTTCTTTTGAGGCCCATTGGCATGAAAGATGCTTCTCCTTCGATTAACTCTCAGTCTGGGTGTATCTTTAGGTTCAAAATGGGTCTCTCTTAGACAACATGTGGATGGGTCCTGTAATTTTATCCAATCTGCAACCCTGTGCCATTTTATGGGCACATTTAGGCCATTCACATTGAGAGTGTTTATTGATAGATACGTTTTTATTGACATCGTGTTACTTTTGAAGTCTTTCTTTCTGTAGATTGTCTCTATATTTCTTTTTTTTTTTTTTGATTGTCTCTATATTTCTGTTCAATGCGATTCTTAGGATTTTTCCTCTTTTATAGAACCCCCCTAAATATTTCCTGCAGTGTCGGCTTGGTGGTTGGGTAGTCTTTTAAGCCTTGTCGGTCTTGGAACCTCTTTATCTCTCCATCCATTTTGAATGTCAGTCTTGCTGGATAAAGTATTCTTGGCTGCTTGTTCTTCTCATTTAATGCCCTGAATGTATCTTGCCAGCCCTTTCTGGCTTGCCAGGTCTCTGTGGACAGGTCTGACGTTATTCTGATGGGCTTTCCTCTGTAAGTAAGGAGCCTCTTTGTCCTAGCAGCTTTCAAGAGATTATACCTACAATTATGATTCCTCAATTTGACTATCAGGTGCCTTGATTTTTTTTTGGGGGGGGGGGAATGTATAAATCTTGGGTGGAGACCTTTTGGCCTCTAGTACATGAACTCTCGTTCCATTCGTGAGATTGGGAAAATTTTCATGAAGAACCTTTTCCACTGTATGTTCTAGACTTCTTTCTTTCTCTTCCCCTTCAGGGATTCCAATAATCTTGACATTAGAATGTTTCATGGCATCATTTATTTCCCTGATTCTGTTTTCGTGGTTTCTAAGCTGTTTGTTCCAGGCTTCCTCCTTATCTTTTCTCTCTATCTGTTTGTCCTCCAGATCACTAATTCCATATTCTGTCTTAGTTACCCTAGCTTTGAGAGAATTTAGATTAGATTGGAACTCATTGAGAGCATTGTGAACCTCAACCCTGGTAGCTTTTTACTCCGCCCTAACATTGTGAACATCATCTCTGGTCGCTTTCAGCTCAGCCCTCCCTAATCAATTCCATTTGGTCATCCATGGCTTTCTCCAATCTAGCTATTGCCTGGATAATTGTTAGCCTGAATTTTCTTTCCGACATATTGTCTATGTTGATAGCTGTTAGCTCTGTTGCAGAAGGTCCATCCTTTGTATTTTCCTTCTGTTGGGCATTTCTCCTCCTAGTCATTTTGGTGAGAGATGACTGAACAGATGTAGCTTGATGTATCAACCATGGTGCAGTCAAGGTGCACCCTGGAACACTTCTGAGTAATCAGGATTCCCCACCCATACAAGAGATAAAATGAAAAAAAAAAAAAAAAAGAGAGAGAGAGAGAGAGAGGGAGAGATACAGGAAAGAAAGGAAAGATGAAAGAGAAAATTCAGCCCAAATAGGCCCCAAGGTAAGAGTTATGAAGTATACAAACAAAAACAGACAAACACAAAGATTGATAAAGGTATATGACAAGAGGAAAAAATATATATGCAAATTAAGGAAGAATCTCATCAAAAAGAATCCCAAGTGTAAGATTTATATACTATCAGGACAAACACAAAAACACAGAAACAGTGGTGAAAGAAAAAGATGGGAGAGTGGTTATAAATTCTCAGTGTGGGTGAGGAAGTTTGATTTGATTCTTCCTGGATCTATCTTTATATCTTTGTTAAATGACTCAACTTTCCTAAGATAAAGGGGATTTAAAAATTGGTTTACCTATAGGGGTTGTATTGATTGGGGAAAGGGGATTACTTTGAAGTTTAACTCTATATTAATATTAGAAAATAAAAATAAAAAGGAATAAACTATACTAAACTAAAATTAAAAAAAATTCAAAAAATAGAAATCCAAAAGAAAAACACAGGTGTACATATCAAAAAGTTCAGGTTAGAAGGTTATTATGGAGTTTGATGTATTGGACATCTCACTGTGATGGTAAATAGGTAAAAAAATTATCTATATCTTAAAAAAAAAAAAAAACCAGAATTGTGGGAACGAGTTAAAAATAAAAGTTGTCCTCTGAAGTAGTAGTGGTTGTTCTCTTATAGTCTTTTTTTTTCCCCCCCTTTCTTGGTTGTTTTTCTGGGGGAGGGGGCTGCCACGTGGGTTTTAAGTCAATGATGTTTCCTGAGTTAAGTCCCCCACCCCCCTCAAGGGGATGGGCTCTGAGGAAACTGGTTTCTTTCAGACTTTTGTTCTCTGGCGATTTTTATGTTTGTTCACTTTTTTTTTTTCTCTCACCTTGGCCGCTTTTGATGGTTTTTGTAGTTCTAGAGGAAAGCAAATTGCACCCTGACCTGCCTCTCAGAGGGGAGCCTCAGTCTGGCTGCAAAGCCCAAATAAGTTCCCCCTTGGCCACTGGCAGAGCAGGTTCCAAGTTGCGGTCCCTGGGGATGCAGGATCTTTTGCTTGTACCCAAAACCATGGCAGCAGCAGCTGCTGGGCAGCTCCAGACAGCCAGAGAGGGTCCAAGCAGCTATCTCACACTGAGATTTTCCCGCTGGCCCCGGGCTGGGAGTGCCTGGTCTTTCTGGGTCTAAGAGTGCCCGGCTTGCACGCACCTCTTTCAGGGGAGGCTGTGGGTCACGCACGCGTTTCAGGCTCTGAGAACAGGGCGCAGGTCCGAAAACACCAGGCTGGGCCTTCGTGCACCTTTTTCAGGGGAGAGTTTGGGGTGTGTATCTTAGGCTCTGAAACAATGGCGCAGGTCAAAGAGCGCCGGTATTCTGTTGTCTGGTAGGGCTCCCAGCCCCTCACAGGAACCGTCCCCAGGCATTCTCTAGCACGCTGCCTGGCGGCTTAGGTACTAAGACCTGGTTTCTCCACAGCACGCTCTCTGGCTCAGCATCAGGGGAGGCTGTCCTGGGACCAGGGACTTAAGCCTCTGTCCCTAGCCGCCCCAAATCCCGCAATTTCCACCACCCCCCACCATGATCCTTTGTTCTTTTGGAGTACTTTCAACTAGTCTCCAAGTTAATGCTGGTCTCCAGACTCAGGGCACTCTCACTCATATTAGGGGTATTACTTTCCAACTGGTCGCCTCTGGTGGCTCCCTCCCCCTTTTGTTTATCTTCCGATATCAGTTTGCTGTTCCCACTCCACTTAACCTGCCCACAGGCATCTTCTGCCCCTGTAGAGATCCAGACGTGTATAATTGTGATCTCAGGCTGATTTCATGGGTGATCGGAGTTCTTTGGTAGGTAATCAGCTCACTTTAGGGTACTGGTTGAAAAGGCGCCTCCTCCTACTTCCCCGCCATCTTGTCCCCCCGCAATATACACTTTTAATATAATTTTAATACCATTCTGATCAAAATTCCATTGGTATTTTTCAAAGAGCTGGAGCAAATACTCCTAAAATTTGTATGGAATCAGAAGAGACCCCGTATCGCTAAGGAAATGTTGAAAAAGAAAAAATAAAACTGGGGGCATCACATTCCGATTTCAAGCTTTACTACAAAGCTGTGATCACCATGTACAGTTCCTTTTATAAAAAGCAGATATAGAATCCCTATGAAGTACTAGCATTTAAAACAAGAATTTATATATTTGTATATATATGCAAGATTATGTGCTTTCATTGAATAAACATTAAAAATTTTTTTGATTATGGGGAAGTCAAAACAGTCAGAAGAAGACTGAATACAATGAATCTCTTATACCCCCAAACAGGCACATAGACCATTGGAACAGAGTAGAGAGCTCAGATATGGACCTTCACCTCTATGAGCAAATAAACTTCAACAAAACAGGAACAGGGAAAAAGACAATCTCTTCAATATATGGTGCTGGGAAAACTGGACATCTGTATGCAGAAAAATGAATCTCAACCATTCTCTTACACTGTACACAGAGATAAATAAACTCAAAATGGATAAAAGACCTCAATGTGAGACAGGAATCCATCAGAATCCTAGTGGAGAACATAGGCACTAACCTCTTCGATATCAACCACAGCAGCTTCTTTCAAGATATGTCTCCAAAGGCAAAGGAAACAAAAACAAAAATGAACTTTTGAGACTTCATCAAGAACAAAAGCTTCTGCACAGCAAAGGAAACAGTCAACAAAACAAAGAGGCAACCCACAGAATGGGAGAAGATATTTGCAAATGACAGTACAGACAAAAGGTTGATATCCAGGATCTATAAAGAACTCCTGAAACTCAACACACACAAAACATACAATCATATTACAAAAAATGGGCAGAAGATATGAACAGACACTTCTCCAATGAAGACATACAAATGGCTATCCGACAAACGAAGAAATGTTCATCATCACTAGCCATCAGGGAGATTCAAATTAAAACCACATTGAGATACCACTGTACACCAGTTAGAATGGCCAAAAGTAGCAAGACAGGAAACAACATGTGTTGGAGAGGATGTGGAGAAAGGGGAACTCTCTTACACTGTTGGTGGGAATGCAAGTTGATGTAGCCACTTTGGAAAACACTGTGGCCATTCCTCAAGAAATTAAAAATAGAGTTTCCCTATGACCTTGCAATTGCACTACAAGGTATTTACCCCAAAGATACAGATGTCGTGAAAAGAAGGGCCATCTGTACCCCAATGTTTATTGCAGCAATGGCCACGGTCGCCAAACTTGGAAAGAACCAAGATGCCCTTTAACGGACAAATGGATAAGGAAGATGTGGTCCATATACACTATGGAATATTATACCTCCATCAGAAAGGATGAATACCCAACTTTTGTAGCAACATGGACAGGACTGGAGGAGATTATGCTGAGTGAAATCAGTCAAGCAGAGAGAGTCAATTATCATATGGTTTCACTTATTTGTGGAGTATAACAAATAGCATGGAGGGCAAGTGGAGATGGAGAGGAGAAGGGAGTTGAGGGAAATTGGAAGGGGAGGTGAACCATGAGAGACTATGGACTCTGAAAAACAATCTGGGGGTTTTGAAGGGGCGAGGGGTGGGAGGTCGGGGGATCCAGGTGGTGGGTATTGGAGAGGGCATGTATTTAATGGAGCACTGGGTGTGGTGCAAAAACAATGAATACTGTTATGCTGGAAAAATAATAATAATTAAAAAGAAAAAAAAAGAACTATTAGGAGACCCTTCAGCTATACTTTTTCTTATAATTTAATACATTGTATTACAAACTTAAGACCTGAAGATGAAATTACACATGAAAAAATAGCATGGAAGTGTTAATTCTATGATTAAACATTTTTAATGGGGGAGATAGGTAAAACCTGGAATGATTTGTTGACTTTTCTCATCAGTAGGAGTCAGAAAATATAATGAAAATGGCAACCCAAAAATTGAAGCCCATTTTTGTGTGTGTGAGGTAACTAAGCATATTACGGAAAGATAGATGATAAAATAAGTTATAAAGTTTTATACCAAAAAATATAAAAATAAATTTCAAAAAATTAAGAACGGCAAGTGAAGGAGAGAGTACTGTAGAGGACATGTTAATAATAGCACAAAACAAAGCAAAAACAAGACTATAAACAAAGTAAGACAAATGTATTTTTTATCAATGCTATCAGTGTTCAATCTGAGACTGGTCAAGTGGGAAATCAACAGTTGAAAATAAAAATACTTAAGCCCAAACATATCATTTATATAAATGCTCTTAATTAATATACCAATTAAAAGGCAAAGATTGCCAGAATGGATAAAATAACATGATCCAAGTATAAGCTATAAGAAACTCCCTTGAATGTCACACTATAGGTTGGCTAAAGTAAAAGAAAGGGAAAGGTACATGAAAGAAATGCTATTTTGTTGACTGTTTCCTTTGCTATGAAGTAGCCTTTTATCTTGAGGTCCCCAAAATTCATTTTCACTTGTGTTTCCCTTGCCTTTGGAGATGTGTCTTGAAAGAAGTTGTCATGATTGATGTTAAAGGGGTTACTGTTTATGTTCTCCTTTAGTATTTTAATGGATTCCTTTCTCACATTGAGGTCTTTCATCCATTTTGAGTTTATGTTTATGTATGGTGTGGGAGAGTGTTTGAGTTTCATCTTCTGTTGTGTGTACCTAATTTTCCCTGAACCATTTATTGAAGAGACTGTCTTTTTTCCATTGAATATTTTTTCCTGCTTTGTATTAGATTATTTTACCATAAAGTTGAGGGTCCATATCTGGGCTCTCTACTCTGTTCCATTGATCTGTGCGTCTGTTTTTGTGCTATTACCATGTTGTCTTGGTGATCACAGCTTTGTAAAATAGCTTGAAATGTGGCAACGTGATGCCCCCAGCTTTGTTTTTCTTTTTCAGCATTTCCTTGACAATTCAGGGTCTTTTCTGGTTCCATACACATTTTAGGATTGTTTGTTCCAGCACTTTGAAAAATGCTGATGGTATTTTGACCAGGATAGCATTAAAATAATAGATTGCTCTGGGCAGCATAGACATTTTAGCAATATTTATTCTTCTGATCCATGAGCCCAGAATGTTTTTCCATCTTTTTCTGTCGTCTTTGATTTCTTTCATGGGTGTTCTGTAATTTCTGGAGTATAGATCCTTTACCTCTTTGGTTAGGTTTATTCTAAGGTATCTTAGCGCATGTACCCCAGTATTCATAACAGCAGTGTCCACAATAGTCAAACTGTGGAAAGGAGCTGAGATGCCCTTCAACAGACGAATGGATAGAGAAGATGTGGTCCTTATTTACAATGGAATATCACTCAGCCATAAGCAAGGTTGAATACCCACCTTTTGCACTGACATGGATGGAACTGGAGGAAATTATACTAAGTGAAATAAACAGAGAAAGACAATTATCATGTAGTGTCACTTATATGTGAAATATAACGAATAGCATAGAGGACATTAGGAGACGGATGGAAAAATGAAGGGGGAGACAAACTATTAGAGACTATGGACTACAGGAAACAAACTGAGAGTTTCAGAGGGGTGGGGATTGGGGGCATGGGTTAGCCCAGTGTTGGATGTTAAGGAGGGCACATATATTTTTTTTTATTTATAATTTTTTATTTTTTATAAACATATATTTTTATCCCCAGGGGTACAGGTCTGTGAATCACCAGGTTTACACACTTCACAGCACTCACCAAAGCACATAAGGGAGGGCACATATTACATAGAGCACTAATGATGTACTGTATGGTGACTAACATTAAAAAAAAAAAAAAACAGAAAAAACATCCCCTCAAACAAATATAGTATGTAAAAAATAGAGTTACTTGGATTAAAAGAAATAAGGAACTTCATTTTTAAAAATATTTTATTTATTTATTTATCTATTTATTTGAGAGAGCATGCACAAGAGAGCACAAGTAGGCTAGAAGGAGGAGAAGCAGAAAAATTTTTTTTTCAAATAATATAATTATACAAAGGTAGATATTTTGGGTCTATGAATATTGATCAGATTTTATAGCATAATAATACAATACATTTTTTAAGTATACATTTAACATAACTGGAAACACCAGTGATTGGTTATTTAATGTCAAGTTACTTCACTAAGGAGTATACTTCCTGAAGGCAGGTGGGAATTTTATGCCAGAACTTGACATAGTATCTGATGTAGTATTTTAATAGTATTTTCAGTATGTGGGTAATGAAAACTAACTGAATGAATGAATTTTTAAAAGCACCTACTGCCTGATAGTAAAGATTGTTTAAAATGGCCCACAATTGGAAACCAATTTAAATATTCTTTCAACATTTCTAACATACTTAATTTTAGTTTCTTTTTTTCTTTTATGTAAACACAAAACCAGTAAGTAGAAGGAACTAATTTGTGATGAGTGAATTTGTATTCCTGGCCTTTTATAACTTTTGACCAAGGTAACTCTTCCTATTTTCTATTTCTTAGGACATTTTCATTACAGAAATTAACTTCATACCTTTTAGTAGTCAACCCCAGTTTCCTTCTCCTCATACCTCCTGACAACCATGAATCTACTTTCTGTCTCTATGGATTTAACTTTTCTGGACATTTTATATAAATGGAATCTTACATAGCTTTTTGAGTGTATGGCTTCTTTCACTGAGCATAATGTTTTGAAGTTTCATCTATTTTGTAGTATGTATAAGAATTTCATTTCTTTTATGGCTAAATAATATTCCATTATGTAAAAATGCCACATTTTGTTTATCCATTCATCAGTTGGTGGAAGTTTGGGTTGTCTCTACTGCTGGCTGTTATGAAAGTGTTTCTACAAACATTTGTGCACAATTTTTGTCAAAACCTGTTTTCAGCTCTCTTGAGTGGAGCTTATATGGGATATATATATATATATATATATATATATATATATACACACACACACACACACTGTGTCACATTGTAACTTTATGTTTAGCGTTTTGAGGAACTGTGAGATTATTTACACAGGGGCTGCACCATTTTCCTTTCCCCCAACAGTGTATGCACATTCCCATTTCTCCATGTTGTCACCAGTACTTGTTATTTTATTATTTTTTATTATGGCCAATCCAGTGGATGTGAAGTGAGATTACATTGCAGTTTTTGATTTGCATTTCTCTAGTGACTAATGATGTTACATCTTTTCATGTGCTTCTTCGTTGGCCATTTGTTTATCTTCTCAAGAGAAATGTATTTTCAAATATCACATTGACTTTAAAATTAGATTGTTTTTATTGTTGAGTTTTAAGTGTTCTTTATTTTTAGACCTGTATTCGTTTTCTAGGGCTGCCATAACAAATTACCACCATTTTCATAGTTTAAGACAGAAATTCAGTTTCTTTCAATTTTAGAGGCTAGAAGTTTGAAATCAATGCATTGGCAGGGCTATGCACCCTCCTAAGACTCTAGGGAAGAATCCTTCCTTGCCACTTCCAGCATCTGGTGGCTGCAGGCATTCTGTGTCTTGTGACTACATAACGTCATCCTGGACTTCCATTTTCACATGGTCTTACTCTCTGTATTCTTTAACTTTGCTTCTTTGTCTCTTATTTCGATAATTGTTACTAGATTTAGAGCCAGCCTACCTTCTCCAAAATAATGTCATCTCAAAACACTCATTACATTTGTAAAGATTTTCTTTTTTCAAATAAGGTCACATTAACAGTTTTAGGAGCTGTGATGCAGTATATAGACATATCTTTTTGAGGGCCACCATTCAATGGACTACAAGACCCTCATCAGAGATATCACTCTTCCTCACTACTTCCTCTAATCTGTAGGTTTTATTTCCACTTTCTTGAGTGTATTCTTTGACACACAAATAGTTTAGATGAAGTCCAGTGTATCTGTTTTTTTCTTTGTGGATTGTGCTTTGGGTTTTGTTTTAAAGAAACCATTGCCTGGAATAAACAGACAGCAAATAATAAATATATACGTTCTTTGGGAATATGCTATATATTTCTAGGATTGTATCATCTGTGGTTGTTGTTTTTATTTGTTTGTGTTCCTTATCCATGGCCTGAAGAAACTGAGATGATAAGGAGGAGAGCGTTTGGGGGATGTTTCTGCAGAAAGAAACAACCTTATGCAGGGCCTTAGATCTTGAAAAACATCAAGTTTTGAACTTTATGCTAACAATAATGGATGACCTCTGGTAGCTGTTGTAGTATATATGTTTACTATGTGTAAGACGCTGTTAAATGTTTTACAAAAATTACACATTATATCTGTAACATGTTATGAGAATGAAGTGATATTTTACAGAAACTGTTTTAGATAAGTAGCACCAGCTACATACCTCTTTTTTTTTTTTTTTTTTTTTTTTTTTTTACATTTAGTATTGTGTTCTTTATTGTCAACCTTTTCATAGGTCTTAGTTTCAAGTCTGTGGAGTCCTTTTCCAAGCTTCTAAGTTTTAATAATGCTGAATTCTCCCCTTTATTCCTCCAGCCCTGAGGGGCCCCCTTTTTTTGTCCTTTGGATGTTTTTAAAATGATCTCTTAGTGTTTTAAAAGGTTTATTATTTTTCATTATTCATGACCTACTTATACATCTTTAAATGATATTATTTTATTGAAAGAATAGATAGGTCTTTTGTCTCCTAATTCATAAATTTGTAACAGAATGGTCCCAGGGAAGTAGATCCTTAAGGATGGGATTTGGGAATTAGCTTGGTCTTGTGCTTGGAAATGGACTCAGCCTGAAATTATTGCCAATGTGAAATGGCATGCTAGTAAGCCCATTACCAGCAAGTAGTAGTCTTATGAAAAAGAAGTGCCAACTGAACAAGTGTGGCTGTTGTACTTGGCCATTCTGTTACTTAATGATAATATTAATTGCAGATAAGGAGCACAGTATGTGATGGATTCTTCTGAATACTTACAGAAATGACAAACTCAGATTTTTAGAAATTCATTTCAAGTTACAGTCCGAGAACCAGAAAAATATTATGGCAGCTTTTAAATATCTTGCTTTTGTAGTTACAGATGTAATCTTGCTGAAATCAACCACAAAATTTAATTTTGTTGTTTGCAGAATTACAATTTAATTTGTGAAATTAAGGGCATTGCTTTGTAAGAAGTGGAAACATATTTGGACTTAACATGCATAGAGCCTTCCAAACATCCAGAAATGTGTGTGGTTTTTTTGTTTTTTAAATGCTGGCTTCCTAGGATTTGCTTGTAGATCAGAGTGGCTTATTTTTCAGAAGTTATGCTTCCATCCCCATGCCCTATGAACCTTCATATTTCATTGGATCTTTGTGTGGGTTGGGAGATGCTTTCAAGCTGGAGTCATTCCTCTTGAGTGAGTACAGCTCAGCACATAGCCTTCCTATCCCCCAGGTTTATGATCTCAGGAGGGTTCTTCTTGGCTGGTTCCTTCTGTCAAATGTCTAGCTTCTCTGCTGTTTTGTTTATGGCTGCCAGTATCATGGAAATTCCAACACCTTTTTAATTGCTCTTCACCAAGATACCCATGTTTTTGAGAATGCCCTTCATTATGGAATTCTCCATATCAAGGTCCAAATGAAGTCAGTTATCTCAGATAGGGTTGCAGGGGGGATTTGTCTTCAAAGCCTTTCTCTCACCCAAAGAGAGCCTTTGTACCACTGCATAGGAGTTGGGGGAGAGGATATATATATATATATATATATATATATATATATATATATATATATTTGTTTAAAAGATTTTATTTATTTGAGAGAGAAAGAGACCACATAAGCAAGGGAAATAGCAAGCAGAGAGAGGGAGAAGCAGGCTCCCTACTGAGCAGGGAGCCTGACTTGGATTTCTATCTCAGGACTATGGGGTCATGTCCCAAGTGGAAGGCAGACACTTAACTGACTGAGCTACCCAGGTGCCCCAAAAGGATCTTAATTATAATTTTCTTTGCTACTATTCCACATTCTTTTTTCCACATTTTTTTTCTTTAGGCTAAGCATTTCTAAATTTTTAGAAGTGGTCCTCATATAATATGGTTCTGTTTCCTTACTCTCTTTGAATGGACTTTAGATTCTTGGTACGAAGTTTAATACTCTAAATATAATCTGACCAGCACAGAGCCATTAAAGATGGGAAGAGAAGGAAGGAAAAGAAAGGAGTAGAAGGATTGTGAATGAAGGTGTTGTCTGTCTTTCTGAATGACTATAGCATTTATGATTAGAAAATAATCTTATAATCTGCCTTTTGCATTACTGTGTGGAACCAGGTCAGAGGAATGTGTCTGTTTCCTTTTGCCAAATATTACTTTCAGTATTACATTAAGAGAATTGTTTTGAGATTAACTTAATATAATAAAGTAAACTATATTGTGGATTGTTTCATGGAGGCAGCTTTACATTTGTATATTTATTCACTTGAAGGTATACATTTTGTTTGTATAGTTAACAGACTTCGAATTTATAAGTATTACAGATTTATAATAAAGACCATATATAGATATAATCTTTATATAGATGTATTATATCTACATATATATATAATCTTTATTATAAAGGTATAATACACATACCATAAAATTCATCCATTTGTTGTGTTTTGCAGAAATTTTGATCATTTTGATATCTCATCAAACATCATACCAGTCTACTAAATTGATGGGGTAATTATGTTTAGACCCAGTGAAAGGAAAAAAATGCAAGTGGATTTTTTGTGGATGCTATAGACCTATCTGAGTAGATACTGGGAAATAAACCACCTTAGTAAAGTTTCTATGGGTCCAGCGGCTAGCATCCCACTGAGCTCTAGTAGTTATTAAATGCCTAAATTTGGGCTTCAAGTGATTGTGTGCTTTCTGCTACCCATCATCACAAACTGAATGCTGTCTTATTCTTTAAGGCACAAAATTGAGATGCAGAAACAACATGATATCATTATGTGGAAATGGCAAGAAGTTGGGCTTAGAAGGTCCAGAGGCCTAAGAAGTTACATCAGATTAGAGTAAAGTCCTTTAACAACTACTACTGTCTGATTTCCTTCTCTTCTTAATTATACATCTTTGGCTACATGGGGCTTTCCCTAAAACCCATGGACTAAAAATTTAAAAATTTGGACCTGAATATACAGTTGGTTTTGTTTGATATAATTAGCAGCAACTAAAAGTGAAAGTCCACAGTTTTACTGCCTCAGTTTAGTGTAGTAATATGGTTAGGTATTTGTTAGTTATGGTAGTATTATGATTATGTCCCTGAAGGAGTGTGATGAGGAGAAATTCTCCCTTTGGAAAGAATTTCAAGCAGTACCTTTGGTTGTTGACTTTGTTTGACTAGAAGCATGGATATATATTTGTCCATGAATAGTTACTAATGGTGTGATTAGATAGTCTGGGCTTGTAATGAATAGAATTGGAAGTCTACTGACATAGAATTCCTAGGGGAGAGTTCTGGTGATACATCTTTCAGAATGGGCACACGTTTTGAAAATATAGACATCCCATGTGAATATATACTTCTGGGCATCTACTAGAGAGGAAACTTTAGAAGTAAGGTAGACAAAAACAAATTATGACCACATTAACCTCTTTCTTCAGCCATCTCAGTGCTTGACAAATGAATTCCTATGCAAAATCACCAGGATTGGAGATCACTCATTGCTAAGCAACCTGAAATTCCTTACAAAGCTTGGTCTGGCTGTTAGTATGATTTACCCCTTTAATGTTGAGCAACTAAGTGACACAATTTACTGTGGGGATCCACCAATGTCCTGGTGGTAAGTTAATTTTATTGAGAGTGTTCCTGGGTGTCTCAGTCAGTTAAGCATTTGCCTTGGGCTCAGGTCATGATCCCAGGGTCCTGGGATCGAGTCCTGCATTGGGCTTCTTGCTCAGTAGGGAGCCTCCTTCTCCTTCTCCTTCTGCTGCTCACTGCTTATGCTCTCTCTCTGTCAAATAAATAACTTCTTTTAAAAAAAATTGTATTGAGACATTTCCATTGTTGAAGAAGTACAATTTTGACTACTGAAATGAACATGTATTATGGGTATGAAGTTTTTTCCCAACCAAATATCACAGGCTACTCTACCAATATCATAGGCTACTCTGCCATCCATGGATTTAAAAATGCTTTATCACAATGGTGGTATTCTGAATTACACTGCATCTGATCAGGGAATTTATTTTATAACCAAACAGGTTCAGCAGTGGTCTCATGACCATGGAATGCACTGATATTAACACTTGTTCACTCACAAACAAATGGTCTAATAGAATGGTAGAATGGTATACTGAAGACTTTATGGCTCTTTTTGAAGATGAGATCTTTCTTCTCTGAACTTGGGTATCATACTGTAGATATGGTAGATCCTCTCACTGTTACACATAACAACTCACTCAAAAATTTTTGCTTCTCATCTCTATCACTCTAAGCTCTACTGTGTTGGAGGTCTTGGTGCCTAAGGAAGAAATGCTTCCACCAGAGTAGATAACATTTTCATTAAGTGGAAATTAAGACTCATTATTGGCCATTTGAGTTTGACTAGAGAGTATGCTTAACTACTAGTCCTCTAGATTAATGTCTGTGAAGCTGATTCTAATAGAAACCAGTCAGAATTAAGGATATAAATACTAAACTTAGCATGGAAGAAAGTGACTAAAACGCTTGAATTGAGAGCATGTAGATCTTAGATTTTGTTATGGCAGATTATATTCTTAAGCCCTTCTACTTTTGCAATATTAGGAAATCAATAAAAATCATATTTAACACTCAGGTTTATCTAATAAGGATAGACAGAGAAAAAAGACTCTCAGTATTCTGAGCAGAAAAAAAAGACTGCTTAAAACATACAGTGGTGACAGTATAGTGAATTAATGGTGTACTCATGAGAATGAATTGAGGCTACAGGCCAAGATAGAGACAAGTAAATGGTTGACTCTTAATACTTTTCTACATTTGTGTGTGGGCTTGTCTATAGGCGATGTATCTCTCAGTCCCAGTTTATATTGCATGGTCAAATTGATTGAAAATTATGCTATTTCCAATATATTGTTTATTTTGTTAGGTTAATAGAAATACTCTGGTATTCTTGACATATTTCACTCTTTCATTTTCTTTGTTAGAAATAATTTTCTATCATATTGGGTAGTGTTATTTATTAAATGAACAGTCTTGGAATTAAAATTGATCTTTGAATCCTGAGTGAAGAAAAAAACAAGGCTGTGTTATCTGAAGAACTTTAATTCACATATCTGAGTTTCATTTTCTTAGTCATATATTGGAAATAATAATAACATTTAAATTAATGCATATAACACAAAGGTATAGAGTAGACTTTCAAGGATAAGTGCATTATTTTTGTCACTTTGTTGTATTTTGTTTCCATGTTAAGAGAAAAAACCTGTGCATATATCAAATATTTATTTTATGACTTTTATTGTTGATTATTAGAAATGAATTTCAATCCACTTAATTTATAATTCTACAAGAAAGAAGGTAAATTTTAGTTGTAAGTGGAAACCTAGGAATTTTTTAAATACAAAAGACTGTACTTCAGTATGCCATAATCAATACATGTTACAAGTTTTGAATGGAAAAAATTGTCCTTTATATGTTCATTAAAATCTATTGTTTACTATATATTAACCCATGTATTAAGTACTGCCATTTTAGGAATTAATCAAGCAAAAGCATGGCTCTTGCCCTTGAGCTTACATTTCATGACTTTCACACAAATGGTTAATAACAGTGTAAGACATAATAAATATTGGTTCTTAAGACTAAGATAACCAAGGGAAATATTAGCTTTTACCATTTTTTATGGGTACTGAGTTAATGGAAATGAAACACAGAATACCTTCCATTTCTATTCCCTACATATTTTCCACTTTCATTGCATTATCTCTATTTTTTTCTCCCACTCTTTCTTATTAGTATATGAGTAGGAAGTTAAGTTAAAAAATAATCCAGTTGCCTCTTGACAAGAGGTTAGATGAAGTTTTAAGGGAAGAGGTCAATGTCAGAGGAATACTTCTCAAATGAAGTTAGGAGAAGGTTTATTAAGATACACTATCCATCAGGATGAGTGGATGGCTTTGTGCAATGAATTTTAGGTTCTCATTTAACATAGTTAAAGGCACAGGAAGGCTGATTAGATAATTCCCTCAGAAAGAAGAATCACTAATGTGGGGTTTTAGGAATATATTTTGGTGGTGGTCTACTGGTTGAGTAAATAAATTTGATTTTTAAAATTCTACTAACCCTACTCCTGCTCTTGGAGACAGCCATAACATATAGAAATAAACTGAATTCCTAGATTTTCAACCTATTTTAAAAGGTCAATGTATTTTCAATTTGAAGTGCTTACAGTAAGTTTTCTGGGCATTAAATATTTCCCTTGGAATCCATGTAGTAGTGTCTGAATCTTTTCATGGCATCTTTTATCTCTTTATTTCTCAGGGTATAAATAGCTGGGTTTAGGAGAGGTGTAATAACAGAGTAAAAGACAGCAAGAAATTTGTCCACCCAGGTGATGCTGAGTGGCCAGACGTAGATGAAGATGCAAGGCCCAAAGAAAAGCACCACCACCGTAATGTGAGCAGTACAGGTAGATAGTGCCTTAGATGCACCAGCTTTAGAGCTTTGGCGGATAGTAAGAAGAATATAGGTATAGGATATCAACAACAGAATAAAGCAGGTCATGGCCAGAACCCCACTGTCAGTGTTCATTAATATTCCCAAATTGTAGGAATCTATGCAGGCAAGCTTGATTACCAGGGGTATGTCACAGAAGAAGCTGTCAATTTCCCTGGGGCCACAGAAGGGCAATTGCACAATCACAGCCATTTGACTCATAGCATGCACAAAGCCAATGGTCCAGGAAGTCACCACCAGCCCAGTGCATTTTTGCAGGCTCATAATGGTTGAATAGTGCAGTGGCTTGCAGATGGCTACAAAGCGGTCATAGGCCATTACTACTAATAGCACCATCTCACCCCCTCCAACAAAATGTACATAGAGGATCTGGCACATACACCCTCCAAAGGAAATAGTCTTGTTCTCCCTAAGAAAGTCTGTGATCATCTTTGGAGTGGTGACTGAAGAAAGCCACATATCAACAAAGGACAGGTTGGCCAACAAGAAGTACATGGGGCAATGAAGATGGGGGTCAGTGATGATTAGAATCATAATGACAATATTTCCAGATATAATAATCAGGTAAAGTATAAAAAATATTATTAAGAATAAGATCTGCATATTCCATGAGTGGCAAAGTCCAAGAAGCACAAATTCTGACACTGTAGACACATTTCCGTTATCCATTTTATTCAGTGTGTCCTCTAAAATAACCTAGAGAAAAGGATAGATTGTCAGTTACTGGCATGGGAAAGGGTACTTAATTTTTAGACTTCAGTTGGAAATTAATTTCATTGAAAGTTAATTTTCACTGAAAATGAGCATTTATATCTGAGAGTGAAAATATGACTGGGAAGACAAATCTTGGCAAAATATTTATGCCATAATGCCTTTTAAAAGAAGCTAAATGTCTAAGATTGACTTTCCAAAAAGCAAAGTCTGAGATGGGATTTTCATGTAAATGATTTATTGAGAGGGTGCTCTTGTAAAAAGTGAGTGAGGAAAGCAGCACAGCTAAAGAAAATGCTAAAAAAAAAAAAAATAGTTATGGTGTCATCTGGAAATTAGCTTCAGTCCACCACTCCAGTAAAAAGCATCTGAGTGGGGTACTACCAATAACCATTACATGAAATAACTAAAATTTAAGTCATCTATTTAAGAAAATTATAGTGAGCAGGTATCAAATCCAGAGCAATTGACATGGTAGGAAATTACAGTTTCATTGTATTATGCATAAAGATTCCTTCAAACCTCAGTTGAACCTCTTTTATAAAATATCATAAAACTATTTTATTACTATAAAATATGTGTTGGAACAATCTGTTGGAGAGAAGTTATAGAAAGCCTTATAATATCTTGGCATGATAATTCAAATGCAAAATGAGGCACATAATTTATTATTAAGACCACAATGAAATGAAATGCATTTAGTGAACTAAATGTATTAGAAAAAAATTTGGAGAGTTGTCTGAGAAAGGGATTCACCAAAGAGGAAGATAACTCCGACTCAGAGTCTAACGGGAAATCTGAATGATAGCAAATATATAACCAAAATATAATAAATATTCAAATTTATCAACATAAGATATTTGTGTTCATTTACAGTTGACTTTTGAACGACACAGGTGTTATGAACAACCCAGGTGAACTGTGGAGGGGTTTTTTAATATGCTGATTTTTTTCAGTAGGTACAGTACTGTAAATATATTTTCTCTTATGACTTTTTAAATAATGTTTTCCTTTTTCTAGCTTCACTGTGATAATTCAATATACAATACATATACAAAATATTTTTGTTGTCAGTAGTGCTTTTTGGTCAACAGTAGACTATTGTTAAATTTTGGATGATTCAAAAGTTGTACACAAATTTTTGACTCCATTTTTCAAGGGTCAGCTATGTATTCATAGATGCTAGGAAATCCCTAGGTTTTCAAATAATGCCATACAGGTTTGAAATATCTATGTGTCATTTCTAGGATATAAATATATTGTAGACTTATGGAAGTAAAGTACATCTTTGACTCTTAACGCTGAGTGAGGACAAAGATAAAATTTGAGATCATCAGTTATATACCTCTAAATATAATATGTAAATATTTATAATTTCTTTTTCAAAATATTTTATTTATTTATTTATTTGACAGACAGAGATCACAAGCAGGCAAAGAGGCAGGCAGAGACAGAGAGAGGGGGAAGCAGGCTTCCTGCTATGCAGAGAGCCCAATGTAGGGCTCGATCCCAGGATCCTGAGATCATGATCTGAGCTGAAGGCAGAGGCTTTAACACACTGAGCCAACCAGGCACCCCAATAAATATTTATAATTTCTTATTTTGTAGAAATACTATGTAAGTATAATAATGACATTCTTTTTTTTTTTTTTCCAGCATGACAGTATTCATTGTTTTTGCACCACACCCACTGCTCCATGCAATCCATGCCCTCTATAATACCCACCACCTGGTACCCTGACCTCCCAACCCCCACCTCTTCAAAACCCTCAGATTGTTTTTCAGAGTCCATAGTCTCTCATGATTCACCTCCCCTTCCAATTTCCCGCAAATCCCTTCTCCTCTTTAACTCCCCATCTCCTCCATGCTATTTGTTATGCTCCACAAATAAGTGAAACCATATGATAATTGACTCTCTCTGCTTGACTTATTTCACTCAGCATAATCTCTTCCAGTCCTGTCCATGTTGCTACAAAAGTTGGGTATTTATCCTTTCTGATGGAGGCATAATACTCCACAGTGTATATGGACCACATCTTCCTTATCCATTCGTCCGTTAAAGGGCATCTTGGTTCTTTCCACAGTTTGGCGACTGTGGCCATTGCTGCTATAAACATTGGGGTACAGATGGCCCTTCTTTTCACGTCATCTGTATCTTTGGGGTAAATATTCTTTATATTCATCCTTAAGTACACTCATACCTTTTCTCATTGGATGATAAAAAGATAATTTTATATCTCTATTCTCCTTTTACTATTTCTTTCCCTTTCCTTTTTTTTCACTTTTTAATATGTCTCTTTCTTTTTTACCTTTTTTTTAATTTATTACTTTATTTTTTTTATTTTTAAAATTTTTTCAGCATAACAGTATTCATTGTTTTTGCACCACACCCAGTGCTCCAGGCAATCCATACCCTCTCCAATACCCACCACCTGGATCCCCCAACCTCCCACCCTGCCCCTTCAAATCTCTCAGATTGTTTTCCAGAGTCCATAGTCTCTCATGGTTCACCTCCCCTTCCAATTTCCCCCAACTCCCTTTTCCTCTCTATCTCCCCATGTCCTCCATGCTTTTTGTTATGCTCCACAAATAAGTGAAACCATATGATAATTGACTCTCTCTGCTTGATTTATTTCACTCAGCATAATCTCTTCCAGTCCTGTCCATGTTGCTACAAAAGTTGGGTATTCGTCCTTTCTGATGGAGGCATAATACTCCATAGTGTATATGGACCACATCTTCCTTATCCATTTGTCCATTGAAGGGCATCTTGGTTCTTTCCACAGTTTGGCAACTGTGGCCGTTGCTGCTATAAACATTGAGGTACAGATGGCCCTTCTTTTCACGTCATCTGTATCTTTGCGGTAAATACCCAATAGTGCAATTGCAGGGTTATAGGGAAGCTCTATTTTTAAATTCTTGAGGAATCTCCACACTGTTCTGATATGAACAGACACTTCTCCAATGAAGACATACAAATGGCTATAAGACATATGAAAAAATGTTCATCATCACTAGCCATCAGGGAGATTTAAATTAACATTTTTTCTACATTAACAAGCACACCCTTAGCAGGTTATACAGATGCAAAAGAAGTTCAGACCTGCTACCTGCTTTCAGTAGCTTTGTATCTTTTTTACTTTTCACTTCTGCTTTTGTCTGAGAGGGGTTATTCACATTTTAAGAAACCTTACATGAGGCAGTAGCACATTTTATTAAAGCACCTTTGAAATTCTTAACTTTAAATTGGAGAATTTTCATAAAGGAAGTAATGATAACCTTGGGATTAGTAAAATTGAGAAATCAGGGAAAGGAGACAAATTGAGATACTTTTGTAGGAGTATTAAATATGGCAACACATTTTTCATGGTCTTCTAGACTCAATGTTCATCCACTAAGATTTTTTTAAACAATAATCATCAGAAAACTGAGATTCTCAACATTTATGTTTTTATAAGAGAAACTTGGACTCAAATAATTTAATGAATTGCCTGAGATACACACTGGGTGAGGTGCACAGGGAGAAAGTCCAACTTTCTTCTTCAGCTTAAGATGCCTTCCTTTTCTTTCAGATTGTAGTTTTATCTTACTTCTCTAGTAACTGAATTATGTCATTTCTCACTGGATATATAACTGTTTTTACTTTTTTTAAAAATTTTTTAAAGATTTTATTTATTTGACAGGCAGAGATCACAAGTAGGCAGAGAGGCAGGCAGAGAGGAGGAAGCAGCCTCCCTGCTGAGCAGAGAGCCCGATGAGGGACCTGATCCCAGGACCCCGGGATCATGACCTGAGCCGAAGGCAGAGACTTTAACTCACTGAGCCACCCAGGCACCCCTGTATTACCCTCTTTAAAGGTCAGGAGTTAAACAAGCCACACTCAAGATGTCATGGGTGAGCATGGGCAATACAGATAAATACAGATTTTTTAAAAATTAAAGAAGAGAGTCACAGGGAACACGAGATAGCTTACCAAATATGAATTTATTCCTAAGACTAAATTGCTTTTTCCTCTTCTCTTCTGGTGTATGCTTGAGATGACATCCACAGTTGGGTGGAGACAGTATCTGTAGAAGCACTTTCCCTCGACCTGACATATATTCATCACTAGAAGAATCCCTTGGGTGAAATTTTCCTATTATGTATTCTGGGTAGGACAAAAATTATGAAAATAATTTCTGTTGGACATCTCTTGGGAATAACCTTTCCATATTCAAGAAATCAGAACAAGGAGATAAGAAAAATCACATATAAAGCAGCTATGCATTAAACATTAGTGAAGTTTTAAATTTTTATCATTTAACATATAAGTACCAAGAAGATGTCTTCTGCAATCTTATTCTCTAACTAGATTTTTGTCATCAAATTCAGTTAAGGTTTTAGTGCTAGTTGCAAGGGAAGTCATATCTTGACTAGTGTATTCTATAACCACCATCATGGGTGGCTGCAAGATGAGTAGATCTCTGTACCCACTGGCCAAGTCTTTAGGTTAATTTAGAGGCCTTAAGTGGGTTCAGCCATGTATACTATATGGACAGTGTCAACACCACATCACTCTCTAAAGGCTGTATCCTTCAGGCAGCTTCTGGGAGCAGGGTAGGCAAGTAGAATGCACATTCCAAGGACAGTGTAGGTGGTGAGAAACCTCCAATTGCCCAGGTCCAGCTCATGGGTGAACTGGTGGTCACATCCTCTTTATGACCTTCCCCTCCAGTTTGCTGATTATATTTTTTAAAAAATTATTTCTCCTTGCAACTCTTTCAGTTTTTGCTTTTAATTCTGATGTCAGGAACATAAATAATTAAATGATTACTACTTCCTGATTAATTGATTTCTTTCTCAATATGAAATTGCTTTTTTAAAAATATTTTGTTTATTTGAGAAAGAGAACACATGCAAGAGCCTAAGTGGGAGAGGGGCAAAAGGAGAGAGGGAGAAGCAGATTCCCCGCTGAGCAGGGGGCCTGGGTGGCAGGGGGAGGTAGCCTCAATCCCAGGATTCTGGGATCTCGACCTGAGCCTACAGGAGACACTGAACTGACTGAGCCACCCAAGCACCCCATGAAATGACATTCTTATCCCTGGTATTATTCTTTGCTCTGAAATGTACTTTGATATTAAAATAGCCTCTGATGAATTCTTTTGATCTGTGTTCATATGATATATCTTTTTTCTATATTTTTCTGTCCTTTATTTTTTTTTTATTTTTTAAATAGCCTTTTCCTTTAGAATAGTTTTATATTTACGCCAAAATTTGGTGGAACATACAAAGAGTTTTCATATACCTCCTGAGCACCCCCCATATGCACAACTTCCCTCATGGTCAACATTTGATACCACAGTGATACATCTTTCCAATCAGTGAACCCACACTGACATATCACTATCACTCAAAATCCATTGTTTATATTAGGGTTCACTTTTGATGTTGTATACACTATAGGTTATTACAAATATATAATAACATGTATTCACCATTGTAGTGTCATACAGAATAGTTCCACTGCCCTGAAATCATATGTGCTCTGCCTATTTACTTTCCCCTCTTTCTTAATCCCTGGCAACTACTAATTTTTTTTTTCTTCAGTGTTCCAGAATTCATTGTTTATGTACCACACCCAGTGCTCCATGCAATATATGTCCTCCCTAATACCCACTACCAGGCTTACCCAACCCCTCTCTCACCTCCCTTCCAAAACCCTCAGTTTGTTTCTCAGAATCCACAGTCTCTCATCTTTGATCTTCACCTCCAATTTCCCCAACTCACTTTTCTGCTCCATCTCCCTATGTCCTCCATGTTATTCCTTTGCTCCACAAATAAGTGAAACCATATGATAATTGACTCTTCTCCTTGACTTATTTCACTCAGCATAATCTCTTCTAGTCCCATCCATGTTGATACAAAAGTTGGGTATTCGTCCTTTCTGATGGAGGCGTAATACTCCATAGTATATGAGTACCACATCTTCTTTATCTTTTCATCTGTTGAAGGGCATCTTGGTTCTTTCCACAGTTTGGCAACTGTGACCATTGCTGCTATGATCATTGGGGTACAGATGGCCCTTCTTTTCACTACATCTCTATCTTTGAGGTAAATACCTAATAGTGCAATCCCTGGCAACTACTAATTTTATGGATTGCATAGTTTGACCTTTTCCAGAATGGCATATAGTTGGAATTATACAACATACATTGGGTTTTTTCCCTTAGTAATATGCATTTCAGTTTCTTACATGTCTTTTTGTAGCCAGATAGCTTATTTCTTTTTAGCACTGAAGAAATTTCATTGTCTGGACTTACCATGGTCTATTTATCCATTCACCTTCTGAAGGAGATCTTCAGTATGGAGGTTTTTGTTCCAATGTATTTGGGTAAATGCTAAGCAGCACAGCTGGTGGACTGAATGGTAAGTGTTTATTTAGTTTTGTAAGCAACTGCCAATTGTCTTCCAAAGTAGGTGTACCATTTTGGATTCCCATCAGGATTAGAGTCCCTGTTGCCCCATATCCTTGCCAGCATTTGATGTTATCAATGTTTTAGATTTAGTAATCCCAATCAGTTTATAGTGGATCTTGTTTTAATTTTTAATTCTTTGATGATACATGATGCTGAGCATCTTTTCACATGCTTATTTGTCATCTGTATATATTCTTTTTTAAAAGAACATTTTATTTATTTATGACAAAGAGATAGCAAGAGAGGGAATACAAGCACAGGGCAGCTGAGAGGGAGAAGAAGGCTCCCTGCTGAGAAGGGAGCCCATATGGGGCTCGATCTCAGGACCCTGGGATCATAACCTGAGCCAAGGGCACATGCTTAACTGACTGAGCCACCCAGGCACCCCTATATTCTTTAGTGAGGTTTTTAATCAGGTGTCTTGATGATTTTTTTTTTTTAATGAGGTTGCTTCTTTGTTGTTGAGTTTAAAGAGATCTTTGAGTATACTGGATAGCAACACTTTATCAGATAGGTCTCTTGTAAATATTTTTTTCCCAGAGTGGCTTTTCTTCTCATTCTCTTGGCATTGTCATTTGCAGAGAAAATGTTCTAAATTTTCACGCAGTACAGCTTGTCAGTTATTTCTTTCATGGATTGTGCCTTCGGTGGTGTATTTTAAAAGTCACTGCCACACACAAGGTCATCTAGCCTTTTTTCTATGTTATCTTCTAGAAGATTTATATTTTTTACTTCACAAAAGGTCTATGATCCTTTTGGGTTAAATTTTGTGAAAAGTGTAAGGTGTATGTTGGTTTCTCTTTTTCTCTTCTTTTCTTTTCTTTTTTCTTTTTCCTCCTCCTCCCCCCCCTCCTCCCCCCCCCCCCCCATCCCCCCCCCCCCCCCCCCCCCCCCTTTTTTTCTCTGTATCTCTTTCCTGCTGTTGTGTTTTTGGCACATGGATGTCCAGTTGCTCAAGTAGCATTTGTGGAAAATACTCTCTTTGCTCCCCTGCATTACTTTTGCTTTTTTCAAAGATCAGTTGCCTAAATTTATGTGAGTCTATTTCTGGACATTCTATCTCAACCCATTGATATATGTCAATACCACATTATCTTTGTTACTGTAGCTTTATAGTTAAGTTCTGAACGTGGGTAGTGTCTGTTCTTTGACTTTGTTCTCTTCCTTCATCCTCACAGATTTAACCTATCTATGACTTTACATTTAAAATGTGTTTCTGTTCTGTAGTATATAGTTGAATTGGTAAGAAGTGTTGGTCTATAGTTTGTTTGTTTGTTTGTTTGTTTATTTTTGTGCTGTCTTTGTCTGGCTTTGGTATCAGGGTAAAATTGCCCTCATAGAATGAGTTGTGAAATGTTTCCTATTTCTCCATTCCTTGGAAGAGTTTTAGAGGAATGGGTCCTATTTCTTTAAAAATTTGCCAGAATTTACCAATGAAGCCACCAGAGCCTGGAGTTTTCCTTTGGGAAATTTAAAAAAATACTAACAATGTCTATTTCTTATATGTCTCTTTAGATTTTCTATTATTGTATATTTTTAGGCATTTGTCCCTTTCATATGAGTTACCTAATTTGTTGGTACATAGTTTTCCAGAGTATTCCTTTAAAATATATATATTTTTTATTTTTATAGGATCATTAGAGATGTTTCCACTGTGACCCTGATCATTTCAAATAGTAGGCCACAGACATAGATTTTTTGCATTGCTCTCCAGATAAAATCACCTTCCTCAGGCAGGGCTTCCATGTTTTTCTTTTCTGCAATGCTCACCTGGGCAGATCTCCACACCATGGGCATATCTCCACAGTGTGGAGCCAGAGCCAAGTTGGGGAGATGGGAGCCATCAGTTATCATGACCAGCCTTAGTACCACCTGGGATATAATCTCTTTGTCTCAGTTCTGGAGCTTGGAGGGATAATGGGAGCTGCTTTTCCTTATGGGATGCAGCACCTATGTAGCAGAGAACTTTGACAGTAGAGAACTGGGAGAAATAGGTGCAGAATCTGGCTTAATGTCAGAGACTTCCTCTGCTATTACTGAGATTCTTGAATAAATATTTCTCAATTTGTTGTATGCCCTCTGGTTATTTTCCTTAGACTTGAAAAAGTTTAAAGGTTTTCTTTTGTTTTGGGTACTTTTGTCTGAAAACTTTTTCCAGTTTTATTGCTGTTTCTCTTGGAAGATGATTTTCAAATCCTATTTTATTCCTTTTTATTGCTCAACATATGGATATGTCACAGTTTGCTTATCCATTTATGTTTTTACAGATGCTGGTGATAATGAATTGAGCTTCTATCAACATTTGCAAAGTCTTTGTGTATAATAGAGACAATATAATATTGTTGAACCTTAAACAAATCAGGGATTAAGGGTGCTAACCCCTTGCATAGTCAAAAATCCATGTATAACTTTCAGTCTTCTAAAACCCAACAACTAGTAGCCTAGTGTTGACTGGAAGCCTTACCAATAACATAAAATGTTGATTAACATGTATCTTGTATGTTTTGTGCATTATATACTATATTCTTACAATAAAGTAAGTTAAACACAAGAAAATGCCATAAGGAAGAGAACATATATTTGTAGTAGCATACTTTATTTTTCAAAAGAAATTGGCATATAGGTGGGCCCAGGCAGTTCAAAGCCATGTTGTTCAGGGGTCAGCTGTAATCAGTACATTTTAATGTGAATGTGCCAAATAGCAGTGCCTGCAGAGTCTGGGATTCTCACTAGGACCCCAGATCTTCACATGCAGTTTCTTAGAGTTAGACTCATTTTCCTGTTACACAAATAGAACTTCAAAGTTGTTCTCACCTCTTGGCCAGTGCTCTTCAATTCATTATAGTATGAGCAAAGCTTGTCTAAAAAAGTTAGAAAATATGTAAAATTTTGTGCTTCCTAGGCCATTTTTCCTGTCTTTCTCTGTCTTTTCCCTGTTCTTAGTATCTACCCCCATCAGGCCACCATTTCTGCAAGGGTTTGACCTCAGCTGGTTGTCATAGAGGAGAATAATTAAACTCATTCATGATATGATATGCATGACTGAAAACAAGCAGATATGTTACCATTTGTATTTTTGTATATTTAAATAATGAATTTATTAAAAGCATATGGTTTTATCACTAAAAGAATGAGAAAATATAGTGGAATTTCAGGTCCTGTGACAAGCTATACTGAGTGAAGATTTTGGGCAAGGGACTCTTTCAGGCCCCATTGAACACATCAGCAAATACGTCTACATTTGTTTGTGTGTGGATGTATGTTTTGTTTTGTTTCATTTTGAAGAAGATAAAGGCAGGGTGCCTGGGTGGTTCAGTGGATTAAAGCCTCTGCCTTTGGCTTAGATCATGATCCCAGGATCCTGGGATCAAGCGCCACCTCGGGTTCTCTGTTCAGCAAGGAGCCTGCTTCACCCGCCGCCCCCCTGCCTGCCTCTCTGCCTACTTGTGATTTCTGTCTGTAAAATAAATAAATAAAATCTTAAAAAAAAAAAGATAAAGCCTACTTTTATTTATCCATCAACAGATAGACCTGTGATTTGGAAGGGACAGCAACATTAATACAATACTCATCATTAACACAACTGAAACACAAAGGGGTCTGATACGTCTTCACAGTGACATGATGCCTTAATAAGTTGGGGAAATAGACTACTCACTAACTGCTTTCTCATTTCATGTTCTTCATGAACTCTTCTCCTTTTTTGATGGACACCTTCAGCTCAGAGATGACTTCAACTATCATCTTCTCTGGGAAAGGAAAGTGGTACTGATGCCTAGATTCTTTTTGATTCCCTTTTCCCCCAGCAGTAATGGTGTAGAGAAATAGGGGCACTCCATTTCTTGGGAATTAATAAACATTTGACAACTCCTTCCTTTCTATTCATTGCATCCACAAGGGAGAAGACATATTGGGCTCCAGCATACACCACAGACGGTGTGGGAGAGCCTGCTGCATCTGTGGCCTTTACTACCCTGGTGCTGGCCTCCTGGATCCTCCCAATGACAGCTGTCAGCTGGTCCTGGGGAAGGTCCATTTTTAGAGTGGTTGGGGGATGATGGTTTCTCAGCATGGCCACCAGTGACATGAACACTGACTGGAGTTGGATCCAAAACCCTTCAGTTCTATAATTAGTGTTGGTTTTGATAATGCCCAGGGTTGTCACCCCAAAGATTTTATTGGGGTTGTATGTTCCATGTTTCTTGAAAATGCTGTTGTGATTGGGATGGTGGAGTTAATCACATTTAAAGTGGTACAGCTCATGGCCTCAGGGCAATGCTGGGCACAGGCAGTAGTCAGGGTAGCCACAACTGTGGCATTGGTCTGGAACAGATATCCTGTGTCATGCCTGGTTTTCTCAAGACTCCTACTGGAATAACTACCACATCACAATCTTTCAGGCAGTCTGACAACTGCTTAGGTTCAAGGTAGCCTTTCATAGTTGCTTTGATCTCAATGTGGCTTTGACCTGTGGCTACTCAGGTACATGAGCAACATTGTAGACATTCAGGAGGCTTACCAAGGGTATGTTTTGAGGAGAAGTGAAAGGGGCTGCCCTATTCCTCCAAAAGTCCTAGCACAGCTACTTTACACACTGTTCTTGGTCCAGGTGCTGAAGCTGCTGTGGGAGCAGTGCGGGCAGGCCAGGCAAGGGCACAAACCTGCAGGTGAAGGAGCTGGTGGTAGGCAGGTGATACCAGTGACTGCCACACTGCACAGGGCCTTATGGCTCCACTCCACAATAGAACATAAGGAAATAATCTCTGAGAAATTTGGAATTTATCAGAAATATATTTTGAGACAGTTTTACCATTGTATAATAGACTTACCTATTATAAATATTGTCTTGTTCTCAACTTGACATCATTAACGTTAAATAAAACATTTGATTATTGTCGTGTTATTCACATTATTAGTTTTCATTGAGTGAATACACAGGGTTATTTTCCTATTTCTTTTTGTTTCTGTAACCACATTTGCTTCCACTACCTTAAATTTCTTCCCCACGATTTCAAGTTTTTTTTTTTTTTTTTTTTTTTGTAATCATTAAATTCTGGTTTTTGTGATTGTGATTATGTGATATGTAAATTGGAGAAAATTGTCTAAAGATAGCTATTGATCTTCTTTTGTTGTCAAAACTCTACTTGTGTCTACATTAGACTTGTTGAAAACATAAAACACAACTTCTTGGGGTACCTGGGTGGCTCAGTCAAGCGCCTTTGATTTAAGCTCTGGTCATGATCTCAGGATCTTGAGAGCAAGCCCTGTCTTGGGCTTTGCACTTAGTAGGAAGTCTGCTTCAGGATTCTCTCTCCCCATCTGCCCTTCCCCTGCCCTCCTCTCTCTCTCAAACAAACAAACAAACAAACAAAACTTCTTATAGCCACTTTTTTTTTTAATTTCATGTGTCAATGCATGTTTTATAAAGAGGACTAATGACAAGTTGTGAATGAATCTATTCAAATTCACAGCTACAGAAACTCCACTGAACTGTGTCTTATCAATGGGAATTACTAGTGATGTGATGATATCCAAATGTTGTTACATTACTTTCCTGGAGAATGGTAACATGCAAAATGTAATTTATTATTTAATATCATATTGTAAATTCAGTTTACTCTTAAGGAAACCATGGGTGTATCCTGAATTTGGTAACTTTTTTTTTTTTTTTTTGAGTCAAGGACATAGATTCTGAAACTGAGAAATTTTGGAGTGAGAAGATGGAAATAAATTTTAATGATATTAGGAGCCTTAAAAGTATCTATGAAAACTCATTTTGGAGGCACAAGAAAAATTAGTGTACTGTGGCAGTATATCCATAGATACTGAAACTCAAAGTTACTGTTTTCTTAGGAAGCACCACGTGTAAGTGCTGACTCAGACATTAAAATTCTTGAGGAGACAGAGAACCAACCTTGGGTGCACAGTAAGTGCCAAATCATTCTGACTATACAGAAAAATATGGTAGACTTTCTGGAGATTTGCTTTATTTTCCCTTTCAACCAATGCCATTCTTATACTCAAATGAAGCATATATTTGATATATCTTAAATACAGGTGAATTTTTTTAAGGTTTTATTGATTTATTTGTCATAGAGAGAGAAAGTGAGCAAGCACAAGCAGGGGGGAACAGCAGGCAGAGAGAGAAGCAGGCTCCCCGCCGCGCAGGGAGCCAGATGTGGGACTTGATTTCAGGACCTGAGGATCATGACCTGAGCCAAAGGCAGACACTTAGACTGAGCCACCCAGGCATCCCTAAGAGTGAATTTTTAATGGACAATTTTTATAATTAGTTGGAATCGTATAAAATATCTAATGCTATTAATTTATTTTGTTGTTGTTGTTGGTACTAGATTTAAAATATCCTTGAAGGTCTGACTTTTTTAAGTCTTATATACTCTGTATCATATCAATAACAGTTTTTAAAAGATCTAAAGTTTCCTTTAAAAATTAAATTTTAATCTAACTATTCTCTCTTGAACTCACAAAATCATGACAGAATTTCTTCATGGCTGTCTTCATTTCTTTGTTTCACAGTGTAGATAATTAGATTCAAGATGGGGTAACAGTGGTGTAAAATACAGCAAGGAACTTAACCTCAGAGTGGTTGCTGAAGAGACAAGATACAGGTGAAGATACATGGGCCAAGAAAGAGAATTACCACTGTGATGTGATCAAAGTGGAATGAGCTTTGGATTTCTGGTAGAAGAGTCACTCTTAGTGGTTATGAGGAACAGACTGGAGGAGATAAGCAAAGTCAAGAACCGGCTCAGAGATTATCCCACTGCTGGCAACAATGACAATCTGTAGGTATCTATGCAGGCAAGCTTAGTAAACAGAGGGAGATCACAGGAAATGCTGTCCACCACATTGGGACCACAGAAAGGCAAATTCACAACAGAGTATCTAAAGCCCTAAATGAAGACCTAAGAATCATGAGGTCACTACCAGCAGAACATTCACCTTCCTGTTCATGATGGTTGTGCAATGTAGGAGTTTACAAATAGCCACATATCTGTCATGTGCTATGAAGACCAAAAGTTCCATTTCAGTTCTACCCAGTAAGTGAAGGAGAAAGATCCAGCAAAGGGAGTGGACTTATTTTATTATTTAAATGAAAAAAAAAAAGCAAGTTACAATGCACTTTGCATAGTATAATCTTACTTTGTAGACATTAAGTGTAATTAGAAATATTTACATATAGAATTATTATAAAATAAAATAAAATATAAATAAATAAAAATATTAATATAAATAAATAAAATATAATATAATAATAATTAACACAGATTTTTGGTTGACACATTTTTTTGTATGTGTCCCATATTACCTGTCTATACTCCCTTACCCTAACTGGTGGTCATAGAGGATCTACTTCAAGTGTGGCTGTGCACAATGATTTCCTTTCTGAAGAGTCTTCATTCTGCCAACTTGCATGTGTACTTCAAAACAAGTATCTGTGGCAACTCAAAATCATTAAAAAATGCTTTTTATAATCCACTACTTTATTTTTTTATTTTTTTCCATTTTATTTTATTTTATTTATTTTCAGTGTTCCAGTATTCATTTTCTTATGCACCATATCCAGTGCTCCATGCAATACGTGCCCTCCATAATACCCACTACCAGGTTCACCCAACCCCCGTCCTCCTCCCCTCCAAAACCTTCAGTTTGTTTCTCAGAGCCCACAGTCTCTCATCTTTCGTCTTCCCCTCCAATTTCCCCCAACTCCCTTCTCCTCTCTATCTCCCCCTGTCCTCCATGCTATTTGTTATGCTCCACAAATAAGTGAAACCATATGATAATTGACGCTCTCTGCTTGAATTATTTCACTCAGCATAATCTCTTCTAGCCCTGTCCATGTTGATGAAAAGTTGAGTTGGGTATTCATCCTTTCTGACGGAGGCATAATACTCCATAGTATATATGGACCATATCTTTTTTTATCCATTCGTCTGTCGAAGGGCATCTTGGTTCTCTATCCACAGTTTGGCGACTGTGGCCATTGCTGCTATGAACATTGGGGTACATATGGCTCTTCTTTTCACTACATCAGTATCTTTGGGGTAAATATTCAGTAGTGTAATTGCAGCGTCACAGGGTAGTTCTATTTTTAATTTCTTAAGGAATCTCCACACTGTTTTCCAAAGTGGCTGCACCAACTTGCATTTCCACCAACAGGGTAAGAGGATTCCCCTTTCTTCACATCCTCTCCAACACATGTTTACTGTCTTGTTAATTCTGGCCATTCGTTTTTAAGATTTATTTATTTATTTGACAGAGATAGAGAGATCACAAATAGGCAGAGAGGCAGGCAGGGAGGGGAAGCAGGGCTCGAACCCAGGACCCCAAGCTCATGAGCTGAGCCAAGGGCAGAGGTGTAACCTGCTGAACCACCCAGGCTCCCCAGATTTGGCCATTATAATTGGTGTTAGGTGGTATCTCAGTGTGGGTTTGATTTGATTCTCCCTGATGGCTAATGATGATGAACATTTTTTCATGTGTCTGTTAGACACTTGTATGTCTTCTTTGGAGAAGTGTCTGTTTATGTCTTCTGCCCATTTCTTGACATGATTATTCATTTTTTGTGTGTTGAGTTTGAGGAGTTCTTTATATCTTGGATATCAGCCCTTTGTCTGTAGTGTCATTTGTGAATATCTCCTCCCATTCCATAGGTTGCCTCTTTGTTGACTGTTCCTTTGCTGTGCAGAAGCTTTTGATCTTGATGAAATCCCAAAAGTTCATTTTTGTTTTTGTTTTTTGTTTGTTTGTTTGTTTTTAATTTATTTTTTATTTTCAACGTAATAATATTCATTATTTTTACACCACACCCAGTGCTCCATGCAATCCGCGCCCTCTATAATACCCACCACCTGGTACCCCGACCTCCCACCCCCCCGTCCCTTCAAAACCCTCAGATTGTTTTTCAGAGTCCATAGTCTCTCATGGTTCACCTCCCCTTCCAATTTCCCCCAACTCCCTTCTCCACTCTAACTCCCCATGTCCTCCATGCTATTTGTTATGCTCCACAAATAAGCGAAACCATATGATAATTGACTCTGTCTGCTTGACTTATTTTTTTTTTTTGCCTTTGGAGACATATCTTGAAAGAAGTTGCTGTGGCTGATGTCGAATGTATAATCCACTTCTTTAAAATACAAATTTTTTCTCTGATATAATGTGATTGTGAAACCCTAACTAGTATTTTAATTAAGATTCCACCTAAAACAGCTCAGTATACCCATATTTTTATGCCTCACTCTATTATATTCTTACACATCAGGATTTCTCACACCTTTAACATTGGAGGCTGAGTAATTCTTGGTTACAGGGGCTGTCTTTTACATTGTAAGGTACTTAATCCTATCCCTAGTCTCTACTTGCTAGTTACCTGCAGCTCCTCTTCACTGTGGCTACCAAAAATGTCTCCAGAGATTGCCAAATATCCCATGGGAGACAGATTGTCTCTGGTTGAGAACCATTGCTTTATTGTTTTCACTTTCAATCATAAGTCTGTTACCTTAGATCTTGGTCACATTTCTCTAGTTAGATCTACATGCATTCTGCAGCTCACAGATAAGGAGTAATTTCAATTATTTTATTTTATTTTTTTTTTAATTTCTTTTATTTTTTTATTTTTTTTTAAGATTTTATTTAATTTTTTGACAGAGATCACAAGTAAGCAGAGGCAGGCAGAGAGAGAGGGAAGCAGGTTCCCTGCTGAGCAGAGAGCCCAATGCGGGACTCGATCCCAGGACCCTGAGATCATGACCTGAGCCGAAGGCAGTGGCTTAACCCACTGAGCCACCCAGGCGCCCCACTTCTTGATATCAAAACTTACTACAAAGCTACACTAACCAAAATAATGGTGATCTGGCATAAGGATAGACATTTAGAGCAATGGAATAGAATACAAAGTCCAGAGATAACCTCTTACATATATGAAAATGAAATGATTTTGACAAGGGTATCAAGACCATTGAGGGAGGAAAAGTCAGTCTTTTAAAGAAAAGGTATTTGGGGAAACTGGATATCCAAGTGTAAATAAATAATGGAGTTGGATTTTTATCTTTCACCATATACAAAAACTAGTTCAAAATGGATCAGACACTGGGGGCACATGAGTGACTCAGTCAGTTAGGCATCCAGCTCAATTTTGGCTTAGGTCATGATTTCAGGATCCTGGGTTCAAGTCTCGCATTGAGCTCCATACTAAGGATGGAGCCTGCTTGAGATTCTCTCTCCCCCTCTCCTGCTGTCCTTCCCCCCTGCTCATGCCCACTTTCTCTGTCTAAAAACAAAACAAAACAAAACAACAACAAAAAACCCAGAATGGATAAAAACCTAAATGTGAGAGGTAAAACTATAAAATTCTTAGGCAAAAGAACCCAACAAACAAACAAAAAATGAAGAGGAAGCTTCATAACATTGGAATTGGAAAAGCTATCTTTTTTTTTTTTTTTTTTTTTTTTTAACCTTTCAGAAAAGACAATTATTTTGGGAGAAGGGGGTGGGATTATGGACATTGGGGAGGGCATGTGCTTTGGTGAGTGCTGTGAAGTGTGTAAACCTGGTGATTCACAGACCTGTACCCCTGGGGATAAAAATATATGTTTATAAAAAATAAAAAATTAAAAAAAAAACCTTATAAAAAAGTAATTTCAATTTTAAAGTCTTTTTCTTATTATCACGTTCAATTAGCCAGCATATAGTATATCATTAGTTTTTGATGTAGTGTTCAACAATTCACTAGTTGCATATAACACCCAGTCCTCATCACCGCATGTGCCCTCCTTAATACCCATTACCCAGTTACCTATCCGCCACCCTCCTCCCTTCTGTGTCAAGTTTTAATATTTAAGAAATATACTGCATAAGCCTATAGCTACTGTAGATATTGATTCCTCTGTTGGATCTGGGCAAAGTCAATTGAATACCTTTTGGAAAGTATTCACCATTCTTTATCCCATTAATAATATCTGTGATCCATGGGAAGAGGTCAAAAGAGCAACATGAACATGTATTTGGAAGAAGTCGATTCCAACCCTCATGGATGACTTTGAGGGGTTTAAGATTTCAGTGGGGGAAGTAACTATAGATATTATACAAATAGCAAAAGAAATAGAATTATAAGAGGGGCCTTAAAAAGTGAATTAATTGCTACAATCTTAATAAAACATTAGCAGGTGAGGTGTTGCTTCTTTTAGATGAGCAAAGAAAGTGGTTTCTTTAGATAAGAATCCACCCCTGGTAAAGATCTACTTTATCTACTGTGTATTCCTGATAAAGATCTACATAACCTATTGTGAAGGTTATGGAAATGACAACAAAGGATTTATAATATTACATAAACTTGGTTGATAAAGCAGCAGAGTTGGGAAGAATTGACTCCAATTTTCAAAGAAGTCTTATTATGGGTAAAATGCTATCAAACAGAATTGTATGCTATGGAGAATTTGATAATGAAAGAATCAGTTGATGTAGCAAACTTCACTATTGTATTTTTTTAAGAAATTGTAACAGCCACCCCAGCCTTCAGCAACTACCACCTTGATCAGTCAGCAGCCATCAACATGCAGGCAGGACTGCCCACCAGCACAAATATTAAAACTTGATGAAAGCTCAGATCATGGTTATTATTTTTTTAGCAGTGGTTTTTTTAAACTAAGGTATAGACATTGTTTTCTTTAGACACAATTCTGTTGCACACTGAATAGTCTGTAATATAAACATAGCTTTTATATGCACTGGGAAACAAAATTCTTGTGACTCTATTATAATATTTGCTTATTTTAGTCATCTGGAACCATACCTCAGGATCTCTAAGATAATCTTATATGTGTTCTCTAGTGTATTGTTTTTAAATGTAGGAATTAATATTTTATTTCTGAATTCATAGTTTCCAAAGAAGGAACTAACACTTACCAGTGTTCAGGATTCCTCAATCCCTTTCCTTACTAGAACTCCTCCACTCCCAGTAACTCTCCCTTTCTGCCTCCCACCAAGCTCACCCAACTATAAATATTATATGCCCACTTATTGACTCCCATTGTTTTCCTCTTTAGATAAACGGTAAGGGTCTAATTTCTTTTCCTTACTTCGACCTAGCCTGTCTTACCAGAGCCCCATTTCTTTTGTTTTCTAGCCCAAGATATAATGAAGAGAAAGTAAGTAATGAAATTTTACTCTTCCCATTAGTGAGAGGAATGGACAGGGCTGTTGAGCAGATCACACACACACAAAAATGGAAGCCCAGGCTTAGAGAAGTAGAGGTAATTATGGGTGAGGTCCCTGGAATACAGCTGATCTCAAGTGATCTCATTTCTGGTGTTTATGCATGTTCTAACAGTAGTACAGGAAAGGTCTGTATTTCTTGTCTAGCACATTCTTATATTTTCTAAGCTCTTCTTTATTCTTTTCAGTGTCATAAAAAATAGTCCAAGATCAGCAATGGTAACATTTTCTTTATTGGAGCTGGTAGAACTGAAGCAACTGCACTAAAACAAAACCCCACATACAGCTACCTGTTGGATAGAAAATACTTAGATTTTCTTAAATTAACATGGGTTATTGAGAGTTGGCTATATGTTTTAATAGTTTAATTTAGATGCAGGTGCACTCTTTTTGCAAAGGCTTCTAGAAAGGATGATGTCAGAAAATTTATCTCCGTATCAAGAAGTAAATGCATCTGCGTATATGAATCCACTTGACATTCTCACTTCTATTTGTCATTAATGCCTGTATCAAATAATAGATTCTCAGTAGATTTTTTTCCTAACAGGCCAAGCTGGAATTAAAGCTTCTCTTCTGTGTACCCTCATGGTATCTACTTGCCTTTTTAATAGTGATGTAGTTATTTTTATATATTTCTGTCTCGCAAGATTATGAATTTTTAAAATTTATTTATTGTCCTCTTAGGATCTAGCACAGTGCCTGGCAGAAAAATCTTGTGACAATAAATGCAGTCATTTATTGTGGTTCTGCTATTTGTCAGATTACATTTTTAGGAACTTCACATAAATCATCTCACTTAATTTTCATAGCTCTGAGTGCAATTTTCTTTCTGGCTTATTATCCAGAATATAAAACATCTCTCTTAATTTTCATAACTCTAAGTGAAATTTGCTTCCTGTCTTATTATCCATAACCTATGACATGTTTTCCCAAACCTGAGATTGTGCCTTTCACTGCTGATTGTAACAAACTCAGTTAACATTTGCTATTTTGTGTGAGCTTAACAGGCAAATGTATTGACTGTATTATGTTTGCAACATCTCCTTTGCCTACCAGTCCAGAAGCAGTTATAGGGAGTGTGTTCAGATGGGAAAATATCTAGATGGCCAGGAATTCTGAATTCATAGTGCTTTAAGAAGGAACAGATCGCTAAGATGTATCAGTGCAGGGACTTCCTAATTCAGTTTCTGTTAATATTCGGTAGTGTCTAGTAAGTTTTGGGAATATTCAATAGGTGATTCTAATACGGAATTCTTTCTGGTAAGAGGATAAACTCACAAAAAGTGTTTTGTGGTGGTTTTGTCTTTTAGAATCAATAACAGCTTGAAAGGACGGATAAAGTTCCACCCACTATAGAGATTAAAGAGATTTTTAGATCTAGTGTTTTTTTTTTTTTCCTTCTCATCTTCAGGTGGCTGTTGAGACCATTAACTTTTTAAAAAATGTTGGTTGTAAAATAATCATATTAAATAAATTTTGTTGCTGCTGGTACCAGCAAAATGAATGACTGTTTCCAGCCTTCTTATTTATAAGACTCATTTTCAACCTATACCTTGGCAATGAGTAACTTTGGGAAATGAATATTTTTTTTAAAAGTGATTGGAAGCTAGATTTTTTCTTTAATTTTTTCAATTTATTTATTTTCAGAAAAACAGTATTCATTATTTTTTCACCACACCCAGTGCTCCATGTAATCAGTGCCCTCTATAATACCCACCACCTGGTACCCCAACCTCCCACCCCCCACCACTTCAAACCCCTCAGATTGTTGTTCAGAGTCCATAGTCTCCCATGGTTCACCTCCCCTTCCAATTTCCCCCAACTCCCTTCTCCTCTCTAACACCCCTTGTCCTCCATGATATTTGTTATGGGAAATGAATCTTTTAAAAAAAATCTTTAATTGGCAAGTCACTGTTATTCTAGTGGGATTACCAAAATGTGAAGGTATTCAAAACTTTTAAGAAGCCACAACACAGGGGCACGTGGGTGGCTCAGTTGGTTAAGCATCTGCATTTGGCTCAGGTCACAATCCCAGGTTCTGGCATGGAATAAAGACCCATGTCTAGCTCCCTGCTCAATGGGGAGTCTGCTTTGCCCTCTACCTTCTACCCCTCCCTGCCCATGCCATGGTCCCTCTTTCTCAAATAAATAAAAAAGTGAAATCTTAAAAAAACAAAAAGAAGCCACAAAACCTAGAAGTCTCTACATATAAATCATTTGCAATGAGGAACTACAGAACACTCAGGAAAGAAATTGAAGAAGACACAAAAAGATGGAAGACCATTCCATGCTCTTGGATCAGAAGAATAAACATTGCTAAAATGTCTATACTGCCTAGAGCAATCTATACTTTTAATGCCATTCTGATCAAAATTCCCCCGTATTTTTCAAAGGGCTGGAGCAAATAATCCTAAAATTTGTATGGAACCAGAAGAGATCCCGAATTGCTAAGGAAATGTTGAAAAACAAAAATAAAACTGGGGGCATTACATTATCTGATTTCAAGCTTAATTACAAAGATGTGATCACCAAGACAGCATGGTACTGGCATAAAAACAGACACATAGACCAGTGGAACAGAGGAAAGAGCCCAGATATGGACCCTCAAGTCTATGGTCAAATAATCTTTGACAAAACAGGAAAAAATATACAGTGGAAAAAAGACAGTTTCTTCAATAAATGGTGCTGGGAAAACTGGGCAGCTATATGTAGAAGAATGAAACTTGACCATTCTCTTACATCGTGCACAAAGATAAACTCAAAATGGATAAAATACCTCAATGTGAGACAGGAATCCATCAGAATCCTAGAGGGGAACATAGGCTGTAATCTTTTCGATATTAGCCACAGCAACTTCTTTCAAGATATGTCTCCAAAGGCAAAGGAAACAAAAACGAAAAGGTATTTTGGGGACTTCATCAAGATCAAATGCTTCTGCACAGCAAAGGAAACAGTCAACAAAACAAAGAGGCAACCCATGGAATGGGAGAAGATATTTGCAAGTGACAGTACGGACAAAAGGTTGATATCCAGGATCTATAATGAAATTCTCAAACTCTACACACACAAAACAGATAATCATATAAAAATAAAATGGGCAGAAGATATGAACAGACACTTCTCCAATGAAGACATAAAAAGGGCTATCAGACACATGAAAAAATGTTCATCATCACTAGCCATCAGGGAGATTCAAATTAAAACCACATTGAGATACCACCTTACACCAGTTAGAATGGCCAAAATTAGCAAGACAGGAAACAACATGTGTTGGAGAGGATGTGGATAAAAGGGAACCTTCTTACACTATTGATGAGAATTCAAGTTGGTGCAGCCACTTTGGAGAACAGTGTGGAGAGTCCTCAAGAAATTAAAAATAGAGCTTCCCTATGGCCCTGCAATTACACTATTGTGTATTTGTCCCAAAGATACAGATGTCTTGAAAAGAAGGGCCATCTGTACCCCAATGTTTATAGCAGCAATGGCCACGGTCGCCAAACTGTGGAAAGAACCAAGATGTCTGTCAACAGACGAATGGAGAAGAAGATGTGGTCCATATACACTATGGAGTATTATGCCTCCATCAGAAAGGATGAATACCCAATTTTGTAGCAACATGGATGGGTCTGGAAGAGATTATGCTGAGTGAAATAAGTCAAGCAGAAAAAGTCAATTATCATATGGTTTCACTTATTTGTGGAGTATAACAAATAACATGGAGGACAAGGGGAGATGGAGAGGAGAAGGGAGTTGAGGGAAATTGGAAGGGGAGGTGAACCATGAAAGACTATGGACTCTGAAAAATATCTTGAGGGTCTTGAAGTGGTGGTGGGGTGGGAGGTTCGGGGAACTAATTGGCGGGTGTTAGGGAGGGCACAGACTGCATGGAGCACTGGGTGTGTTGCAAAAACAATGAATACTGTTACACTGAAAAGAAATTAAGAAAAAATTACATTGTTGAATTCAAATACATTAACAATTAAAAATTAAAAATTTGAAAATTATATTTTTTTGGGAGAAATACTCACCAAGGTAGCCAGAGCTAAAAGAAAACCATGTTTATAACTTACTCTCAAGGTTCAGAAATAAAATTATGTATGTATATAATTATATATGTAATATAGACATATTAATATATCTGTATTAATAATTATATACAGGTAAATATAATTTAATATATATATCAGGATTGGAGTCAAGATGGCAGAGAAGTAGCAGGCTGAGGCTACATCAGGTAGCAGGAGATCAGCTAGAGAGCTTATCTAAACATTGAAAACACCTAAAAATCCAATGGGAGATCGAAGAGAAGAAAAACAACAATTCTAGAAACAGAAAATCAACCACTTTCTGAAAGGTAGGACTGGCAGAGAAGTAAATCCAAAGCGACAGGAAGATAGACCTTGGGGGGAGGGGCCGGCTCCTGGCAAGTGGTGGAGCAATGGAGCACAAAAATGGGACTTTTAAAAGTCTGTTTCGCTGAGGGACATTGCTCCAGAGGCTAAACGGGGGTGAAGCCCAGATGGGGTTAGCGTGGCCCCAGGTCCTGCAGGGTCACAGAAGGATTGGGGGTGTCTGAGTGTCACAGAGCTTGCAGGTATTAGAATGGGGAAGCCAGCTACAGAGACAGAGCCGAGGAGTGAGGTCTCAGCTTGGGGATACCTTGAACCTGGTCACAGCCTGGGTGAGCTCAGAGCTTGGCTGGAGGCCAGGGAGTGGGAGTTATTGGGCGCTATTCTCTGAGGGCGCACTGAGTAGTGGGGCCCTGAGCTTTCAGCTCCTCTGGGCTGGAGACTGGGAGGCTGCCATTTTCATTCCCGTCCTCTGGAATTCTACTGAAAGCATTCAGGGAACAAAAGTTCCCCAAAGCAAACCCGAGCGAATTACTCAGCCCGGTCTCTGGTAAGGGCAGTGCAATTCCACCTGGGGCAAAGACACTTGAGAATCACTACAACAGGCCCCTCCCCCAGAAGATCAACAAGAAATCCAGCCAGGACCAAGTTCGCCTACCAAGGAGTGCAGGTCCAATACCAAGGAGAGCAGCGGAACTCCAGAGGATGAGAAAGCAAAGCACTGAACTCATGGCTTTCTCCCCAAGATTCATTAGTCTTGCAGTTAATTTAACTTGTTTTTTCAATATATTTTCTTTCTTCTGCTAAATTTTTTTTAACTTTTAACCTATTCTTTTTTAACATTTAACTAGTTTAATATATATATTTTTTCTTTTTTATATTTTTGTCTTTATTTGTTTTCTTTTTTGTTTCTTTTTTTTCTCTGAACCTCTTTTTAACCCCTTTATCCCCTGCCTTATAATTTGGGGTGTCTTCTGATTTGGTTAAAGTGTATTTTCCTGTGGACTTTGCAATCCTTTTAGTATTTTACTTGATCCTCCATATACTCTTACCTGGACAAAATGACAAGGCGGAAAAATTCCCTACGGGGGGAAAAAAAAAAAAGAACAAGAGGCTGTACCAAAGGCTAGGACATAATCAATACAGACATTGGTAATATGTCAGATATAGAGTTCAGAATGACAATTCTCAAGGTTTTAGCTGGTCTTGAAAAAGGCATGGAAGATATTAGAGAAACCCTCTCAGGAGATATAAAAGACATTTCTGGAGAAATAAAAGAACTAAAATCTAACCAAGTTGAAATTAAAAAAGCTATTAATGAGGTGCAATCAAACATGGAGGCTCTCACTGCTAGGATAAATGAGGCAGAAGAAAGAACTAGTGATATGGAAAACCAAATGACAGAGAATAAAGAAGCTGAGAAAAAGAGGGACAAACAGCTACTGGACCACGAGGGGAAAATTCAAGAGATAAGTGACACCATAAGACGAAACAACTTTAGAATAATTGGGATTCCAGAAGAAGAAGAAAGAGAGAGGGGAGCAGAAGGTATACTGGAGAGAATTATTGGGGAGAATTTCCCCAACATGGCAAAGGGAACAAGCATCAGAATTCAGGAGGTGCAGAGAACGCCCCTCAAAATCAAGAATAGGTCCACACCCCGTCACCTAATAGTAAAATTTACAAGTCTTAGTGACAAAGGGAAAATCCTGAAAGCAGCCAGGGAAAAGAAGTCTGTAACATACTATGGTAAAAATATTAGATTGGCAGCAGACTTATCCACAGAGACCTGGCAGGCCAGAAAGAACTGGCATGATATATTCAGAGCACTAAACGAGAAAAACATGCAGCCAAGAATACTATATCCACTAGGCTATCATTGAAAATAGAAGGAGAGATAAAAAGCTTCTAGGACAAACGAAAACTGAAAGAATTTGCAAACACCAAACCAGCTCTACAGGAAATCTTGAAAGGGGTCCTCTAAGCAAAGAGAGAGCCAAAAGTAGTTGATCAGAAAGGAACAGAGACAATATACAGTAATAGTCACCTTATAGGCAATACAATGGCACTAAATTCATATCTCTCAATAGTTACCCCGAATGTTAATGAGCTAAAAGCCCCAACAAAAGACAAAGGGTATCAGAATGGATAAAAACACAAAACCCATCTATATTTTGCCTACAAGAAACTTATTTCAGACCTGAAGACACCTCCAGATTTAATGTGAGAGGGTGGAAAACAATTTACCATGCTAATGGACATCAGAAGAAAGCAAGGGTGGCAATCCTTATATCAGATATTAGATTTTAAGCTAAAGACTATAATAAGAGATGAGGAGGGACACTATATCATACTCAAAGGATCTGTCCAACTAGAAGATCTAACAATTTTAAATATGTATGCCCAAAACGTTGGAGCAGCCAACTATATAAACCAATTAATAAGAATATCAAAGAAACACATCAACAATAGTACAATAATAGTAGGGGACTTTAACATTCCCCTCACTGAAATGGACAGATCATCCAAGCAAAAGATCAAGGAAATAAAGACCTTAAATGACACACTGGACCAGATGGACGTCACGGATATATTCAGAACATTTCATCCCAAAGCAACAGAATACATATTTTTCTCTGGTGCACATGGAACATTCTCCAGAATAGAGCACATCCTGGGTCCTAAATCAGGTCTCAACCGGTATCAAAAGATTGGGATCATTCCCTGCATTCTGACCACAATGCTCTGAAGCTATAACTCAATTACAAGAGGAAATTTGGAAAGAACCCAAATACATGGATAATAAACAGCATCCTTCTAAAGAATGAATGAGTCAACCAGGAAATTAAAGAAGAATTGAAAAAATTCATGGAAACAAATGATAATGAAAACACAAAGGTTCAAAATCTATGGGACACAGCAAAGGCAGTCCTGAGAAGAAAATATATAGCAGTACAAGCCTTTCTCAAGAAACAAGAAAGTTCTCAAGTACACAACCTAAGCCTACACCTAAAGGAGCTGGAGAAAGAACAAGAAGGAACCCTAAACCCTGCAGGAGAAGAGAAATAATAAAGATAAATGAAATAGAAACAAACAAAAAAAAAAAACAATAGAACAAATCAATGAAACTAGTAGCTTGTTCTTTGAAAGAATTAATAAGATTGATAAACCTCTGGCCAGACTTATCAAAAAGAAAAGAGAAAGGACCCAAATAAATAAAATCATGAATGAAAGAGGAGAGATCACAACCAACGCCAAAGAAATACAAACTATTATAAGAACATACTATGAGCAACTCTACACCAACAAATTTGACAATCTGGAAGAAATGGATGCATTCCTAGAGACATATAAACTACCACAACTGAACCAGGAATAAATATAAAACCTGAACAGACCCATAACCAGTAAGGAGATTAAAACAGTCAATAAAAATCTCGAAAGAAACAAAAGCCCAGGGCCAGACGGTATTCCAGGGGAATTCTACAAACGTTTAAAGAAGAACTAATTCCAATTCTCCTGAAAATGTTCTAAAAAATAACAATGGAAGGAAAACTTCCAAACCCATTTAACCAGGCCCACATCACTTGATCCCAAAACCAGACAAGGATCCCATCAAAAAAGAGAACTACAGACCAATATTCTTGATGAACAAAGATGCAAAAATTCTCACCAAAATACTAGCCAATAATATTCAACAGTACATTAAAAGGATTATTCACCAAGAACAAGTGGGATTTATTCCAGGGCTGTAAAGGTTGGTTCAACATCCGCAAATCAATCAATGTGATACAATACATTAATAAAAGAAAGAACAAGAACCATATGCTACTCTCAATAGATGCTGAAAAAGCATTCTTCAAAGAGCTGGAGCAAATAATCAAAAATTTGTATGGAATCAGAAGAGACCTCGAATCGCTAAGGAAATGTTGAAAAACAAAAATAAAACTGGGGGCATCACGTTACCTGATTTCAAGCTTTATTACAAATCTGTGATCACCAAGACAGCATGGTACTGGCATAAAAACAGACACATAGACCAGTGGAACAGAGTAGATAGCCCAGATATGGACCCTCAACTTTATGGTTAATTAATCTTTAACAAAACAGTAAAAAAAATATACAGTGGAAAAAAAGACAGTCTCTCCATTAAATGGTACTGGGAAAACTGGACAGCTATATGTAGAAGAATGAAACTCGACCATTCTCTTACACCGTACACAAAGATAAACTCAAAATGGATAAAATACCTCAACATGAGACAGGAATCCATCAGAATCCTAGAGGAGAACAGAGGGAGTAATCTCTTCAATATCAGCCACAGCAATTTCTTTCAAGATATGTCTCCAAAGGCAAAGGAAACAAAAGTGAAAATAAACTTTTGGGACTTCATCAAAATCAAAAGCATCTGCACAGCAAAGGAAACAGTCAAGAAAACAAAGAAGCAACCCACGGAATGGGAGAAGATATTTGCAAATGACAGTATAGACAAAAGGTTGATATCCAGGATCTATAATGAACTCCTCAAACTCAACACACACGAAACAGGCAAACATATCAAAAAATGGGCAGAAGATATGAACAGACACTTCTCCAATGAACACATACAAATGGCTATCAGAC
>NC_081569.1:51098411-51100178 GCF_022355385.1 Mustela nigripes | reverse complement strand
AACAAAGAGGCAACCCATGGAATGGGAGAATATATTTGCAAATGAAAATATAGACAAAAGGTTGATATCCAGGATCTATAATGAACTCCTCAAACTCAACACACACGAAACAGGCAAACATATCAAAAAATGGGCAGAAGATATGAACAGACACTTCTCCAATGAACACATACAAATGGCTATCAGACACATGAAAAAATGTTCATCATCACTAGCCCTCAGGGAGATTCAAATTAAAACCACATTGAGATACCACCTTACACCAGTTAGAATGGCCAAAATTAACAACACAGGAAACAACATGTGTTAGAGAGGATGTGGAGAAAGGGGAACCCTCTTCCACTATTGGTGGGAATGCAAGTTGGTGCAGCCTCTTTGGAGAATAGTGTGGAGATTCCTCAAAAAATTAAAAATAGAACTTCCCTATGACCCTGCCATTGAACTACTGGATATTTACCCCAAAGATACAGATGTCATGGAAAGAAGGGCCATCTGTACCCCAATTTTATAGCAGCAATGACCACGGTCGCCAAACGATGGAAAGAACCAAGATGCCCTCCAACGGACGAATGAATAAGGAAGATGTGGTCTATATACACTATGGAGTATTATGCCTCCATCAGAAAGGATGAATACCCAACTTTTGTAGCAACATGGACAGGACTTGAAGAGATTATGCTGAGTGAAATAAGGCAAGCAGAGAGAGTCAACTATCATATAATTTCACTTATTTGTGGAGCATAACAAATATCATGGAGGACAAGGGGTATTAGAGAGGAGAAGGGAGTTGGGGTGAATTGGAAGGGGAGGTGAATCCTGAGAGACTATGGACTCTGAAAAACAATCTGAGGGGTGTGAAGTGGCAGGGGGATGTGTTGTTGGGGTATCAGGTGGTGGGTATTATAGAGGGCACGGATTGCATGGAGCACTGGGTGTGGTGTAAAAATAATGAATAATGTCTTTCTGAAAATAAATAAATTAATTTAATAATAATAATAATAATAATAATAAAAAGCATTTGACAAAGAACAGCATCCCTTCCTGATCAAAAGTCTTCAAAGTGTAGGAATAGAGGGCACATACCTCAATATTATCAATGCCATCTATGAAAAACCCACTGCACATATCATTCTCAATGGAGAAAAACTGAAAGCTTTTCTTCTAAGGTCAGGAACATGGCATGGATGTCCGTTATCACCACTGTTCTTCAACATAGTACTAGAAGTCCTAGCCTCAGCAATCAGACAACCAGAGGAAATTCAAGGCATCCAAATTGGCAAAGAATTCAAACTATCAGTCTTCATAGATGATATGACACTATATATGGAAAACCCAAAAGACTCTATTCCAAAGCTGCTAGAACTTGTACAGGAATTCAGTAAAGTGTCAGGATATAAAATCAATGCACAGAAATCAGTTGCATTTCTCTATAGCAACAACAAGACAGAAGAAAGCAAAATTTAGGAGTCAATCCTATTTACAATTGCACCCAAAAGTATAAGATACCTAGGAATAAACCTAACCAGGAGGCTAAGAATTTATACTCAGAAAAGTATAATGTACTCATGAAAGAAACTGAGGAAGACACAAAGAAATGGAAAAATGTTCCATGCTCCTGGATTGGAAGAATAAATATTGTGAAAATGTCTATGCTACCTAAAGCAATTTACACATTTAATGCAATTCCTATCAAAATATCATCCTTTTTTTCAATGAAATGGAACAAATAACCCTAAAATTTATATGGAACCAGAAAAGACCTCAAAT
>NC_081569.1:51065682-51098311 GCF_022355385.1 Mustela nigripes | reverse complement strand
AGATGTTCCATGCTCCTGGATTGGAAGAATAAATATTGTGAAAATGTCTATGCTACCTAAAGCAATTTACACATTTAATGCAATTCCTATCAAAATATCATCCTTTTTTTCAATGAAATGGAACAAATAACCCTAAAATTTATATGGAACCAGAAAAGACCTCGAATAGCCAAAGGAATATTGAAAAAGAAAGCAAAAGTTGGTGGCATCACAATTCCAGACTTCAAGTTCTATTACAAAGCTGTCATCATCAAGACAGCATGGTACTGGCACAAAAAGAGACACATAGATCAATGGAACAGAATAGAGAGCTCAGAAATAGACCTTCAACTCTATGGTCAACTAATCTTTGACAAAGCAGGAAAGAATGTCCAGTGGAAAAAAGCCAGCCTCTTCAACAAATGTTTTTGGGAAAATTGGACAGCCACATGCAGAAAAATGAAATTGGACCATTTTCTTACACCACGTACACAAATAGACTCATAATGGATGAAAGGCCTCAATATGAGAAAGGAATCCATCAAAATCCTTGAGGAGAACACAGGCAGCAACCTTTTCAACATCGGCCACAGCAACATCTTCCTAAGAACCTTGCCAAAGACAAGGGAAGCAAGGGCAAAAATGAACTATCAGGATTTCATCAAGATCAAAAGCTTTTGCACAGCAAAGGAAACAGTTAACAAAACCAAAGACAACTGACAGAATGGGAGAAGATATTTGCAAATGAAATATCAGATAAATTTTTTAGTGTCCAATATCTGTAAAGAACTTAGCAAACTCAACACCCAAAGAACAAATAATCCAATCAAGAAATGGGCAGAAGACATGAACAGACATTTCTGCAAAGAAAACATTCGGATGGCCAACAGACACATGAAAAAAATGCTCCACATCACTTGGCATCAGGGAAATACAAATCAAAACCACAATGAGATATCACCTCACACCATTCAGAATGGCCCAAAAAAAAAAAAAAAAAAAAAAGTGACAGAAAATGACAGATGCTGGCGAGGATGTGGAGAAAGGGGAACCCTCCTTCGCTGTTGGTGGGAATGCAAGCTGGTGCAACCACTCTGGAAAACAGCTTGGAAGTTCCTCAAAATGTTGAAAATAGAACTACCCTATGACCCAGCAATTGCACTACTTGGTATTTACCCTAAAGATACAAACATAGTGATCTGAAGGGGCACATGCACCCAAATGTTTATAGCAGCAATGTCTGCAATAGCCAAACTATGGAAAGAACCTAGATGTCCATCAACAGATGAATGGATAAAGAAAAGGTGGTATATATACCCAATGGAATACTATGCAGCCATCAAAATAAATGAAATCTTGCCATTTGCAACGACGTGGATGGAACTAGAAGGTATCACACTGAGCGAAGTAAGTCAATCAGAAAAGACAACTATCATATTATCTCCCTGATATGAGGAAGTGGAGATGCAACATGGGGGGCTAAGGGGTAGGAGAGGAATAAATGAAACAAGTTGGGATTGGGAGGGAGACAAACCATAAGTGACTCTTAATCTCACAAAACAAACTGAGGGTTCCTAGGGGGAGGGGTTTTGGGAGAGAGGGGTTGGGTTATGGACATTGGGGAGGGTATGTGCTATGGTGAGTGCTGTGAAGTGTGTAAAACTGGCAATTCACAGACCTGTATCCCTGGGGATAAAAAAACATTATATGTTTATAAAAAAGAAAAAAGAAAAAAATATATATCTATATACCTTATATACATAAAAGACAATATTGACTATTAATAACAAAATAAAAGTGTTAATTATAGTAGGCAAACTTAAAGCAAATTGATATTTGCAAATTGAAAATAACTGGATTTTTTAAAAGATTTTATTTATTTATTTGTTAGAGAGAGAGAGAGAGAGCCCTCAAGCAGGCAGAGTGGCCAGAAACAGGCTCCCAGCTAAGCAAGGAGCCTGATGTAGGACTTGAACCCAGGACACTGGGATCATGACCTGAGCTGAAGGCAGCATCCTAACGAACTGAGCCATCCAAGTATCCCAAAAATAACTAGATATTAAGTCATATGCCAGTTTATGGTACCAAAATAATAAGATACTGGTAAAATGAAAGACAAAAAATGGAAGTGAATACAAAACTAAATGTTATATTTATATGCACGTATATATAGTCTGAGATATATTCACACACATAATATGTGCATATATGAAATGTACATGTATGCTCATATGTGTATATACATATATGATACACATATGTATAGTGTATGTGTGTACACACACACACATACACACACAGAGACACACACACACAACCTTATTTAATGGCAAAGTAAAATAATGGAGAAAGGACACATTAATTTGTAGTTGGTGCTGAGGCCAGTGATTTCCTAAAAGGAGAAAAATAAAGTTGGGTTCCTACATTCCCAATACACAAAGGTAGGCTCCAGAAATATTTAACAACAAAATATGAAAAAATGTGATATGATAGGAAGAAAATGTTGAAGAATATTTTTGTGATTTTTGTTTTAGGAAGAATATCTTATAAGCAAATCTTTTAAAAATGAATGAAAAGGTAAGCTTTTAATTAAATTTCAGAATACAAACTTTTTTTTTGCTATCAAGGAAACAAGAGATTGGTATATATATGACAAATTCAACAGAAATATTTGTAATATATTAAATTAATAAGTGATCAATATCTAGATGAGTGCTGCCCAAAGGCCTTTTCTATAATGATGAAAGTGTTTATGAAGATATTTTATATCTGTCTTACTCAATAATGTAGCCACTGTTCACATATAACTATTGAATCCCAGAATGAGACTTGTGGGAGGAACTAAAATTTCAATGTTATTTATTTTTATTTATTCAAATTAGTATTTAAACAGACATATGTTACTAGCTACTGTATTGAATCGTGCAGATGCACAGGATGCAAATCGACAAGAAGAGCACAGAAAACCCATGTTATGTGGACCAAGATCTTACAGGAGTAGTAAAGCCAATAGGTATGAGAGGGGCTCCAAATTCACTGATAACAAAAAGAAGGTGAATTAAATCAACATGGTATTATTTTATATGGAAACAAAAATTTAGGAAGGCAAATTATATCAAATTTTTTAGTGAGGATATGAGCAATGTATCCTGCTCTTTAGATGGAATTAGAGTCATTCTGAAAAGCAGTATGAAATATTTAGTCAAAATTAGTGGATAAGTGCTTTATTGTACAGTTATTTTTTCACTTCTATGTATTTATCTTAGAGAAATTCTAACACCATAGGGCTATTGGACTGTTGTTAATCATGAAATCATTTATAGTAATAGAAAATCATAAGCAGTTAAACTGTCCATCATTTGGTGAATAGACAGTAAGGTGAGTTTTTTTGTGCTACTGAATAATAGCAATGCTTTGAAGTATAAGCTCCCTCTCTCTATAAAACAGTGTGAATTATATTTAGGGGTAAAGGACATACAATGGCATTTTGTAAATTAAATCATGTACATTCATAGAGCAGTGGTTCCTATATTATGAAGAAATTGACATATTTAAAGGGAAATAGTAAATTCGTTTAGAATGGTGACTATTTGAAGAGAATTGCAGTCAAGAATTTAGAAAGAAAATACTAGGAGGGGAGGAGTTAAATGGTGAGGTACTAGGGGGACCCTGAGCTTTCCTTGCTTCTCAGACAGTTGGATAAACATCAAACTATTTTGAACATCTAGAAATATGAGGACTAAGAAAGGAATCCGAACAATTGGAGAGAGAGATTGTGGCAGATGCAAGACTTATATTAATAAATCAGGGGTGCTTGGGTGACTCAGCTGTTAAGCCTCTGCCTTTGACTCAGGTCCTAATCGCAGGATTCTGGGACTGAGCCCTGCCTTGGGCTCCCTGCTTGGTGGGAGGGCTGCTTCTCCCTCTCGCACTCCCCCTGCTTGGGTTCCCTCTCTGCTGTCTCTCTTTCTGTCAAATAAATAAAATCTTTTTTTAAAAAAATCAAAGCCCACCTAGTTAAAGGTCCAAACACTACCCACTATAAGCAAGGAAGAACTCCATAGAGGACAGAAGAGTGGAAAAGAAAAGCCACAACACAACAGCAGAGTGCACACAACATAAACCAGAAACACTTCCTGAAGTCCCAGGCCCAGGACAGTGTATGACCTCTTTTTAGATTTAGGGGACTCAGTGATTCCATAGATCGAGATAGTATCTGTGTTATAGGAGTTCCAGAAGAGGAAGAGCCAGGGTGGAGGAAAAGGGCAGAAGGTTTATTTGAACAAATAATAGCTGAGAATGTCCCTAATCTGGGGAAGGAAATGGGCTTTCAGGCCCAAAAGGCATAGAGAACTACCCTTAAAACCACAAAAACAAGTCAACATCATGACACATCATAGTGAAACTTGTAAAATATAAAGATAAGGAGAGAATACTAAACGAAGCTCCAGAGAAAAAGTCCTTAACTTATAATGGCAGACACATAAGACAAGCAGCAGACCCATCTACACAGACCTAGCAGGCCAGAAGACAAGTGGCATAATATATTTAAGGTGCTAAATGGAAAAAAAAAATGCAGCAAAGAATACTTTATCCAGCAAGGCTGTCATTCAGAATAGAAGGAAAGCTAAAGATTTTCTAAGATAAGCAAATTCTAAAGTTTGTGAACACTAAGCCTTCAGGAAATATTAAAGGCGGCACTTAGAGTAGGAAAGAGAGATCAAAAGTAACAAAGACTAGAAAGGAACAAAGACAGTCTTCAAGGGGAGCTACTTTAGAGATGATACAATGGCACAAAACTCATATTGTTCAGTAATTAACTCTGAATGTAAATGAACTAACTTTTCCAATCAGAACCCATAGGGCATCAGAATAGATTTAGAAGCAAAACAAAACAAAACAAAAACCCGACCCACCAATATGCTGCTTACAAGACTCATTTTAAACTCAAAGACTCCTCCAGATTGAAAGTAGAGAGACATTTATCATGCTAATGGACATCAAAAGAAAGCTGGAGTATCCATCCTTATATAGGACAAACTAGATTTTAAACCAAAGACTTTAATAAGAAATGAAGATGGGCACTATATCATTATAAAGGGGTTTTCCAACAAGAAGATCAAACAATTGTAAATATTTATGCCCCTAACCTGGGAGCAGCCAAATATATAAATCAGTTAATAACAAACTTAAACTCATTGGTAATAATACAATAATAGTAGAGGACTTTAACACCCCACTCATAGCAATGAGCAAATGATCAAAGAGGAAACAGGGCTTTGAATGACACAGTGGACTATACTAACAGATATATACAGAGCATTTCATCCTAAAGCAGCAGAATATACATTCTTTTTGAGTGCACATGGAACATTCTCCAGAATAGATCACATTTTAAAGGGTCACAAATCAGGCCTTGACCCCTACAAAAAGACTGAGATGATACCTTGCATATTTTCAGACCACAGTGCTATGAAACTTGAAGTCAACTACAAGAAAAAATTCAAATGGTCACAAATTCATGGAGATTAAAGAACATCTTACTAAAGAATGAATGAGTTGGGTTGCCTACGTGGCTCAGTCGGTTAAGAGTCTTGAGTCTTGATTTCAGCTCAGGTCATGCTCTTGGGGTCATGAAATCCAGCCCCACATTGGGCTGTGCATTAAGTGCAGAATCTGTGAGAAAATTTCTCTCACCTTCTCCCTCTGCCCACTTATATGCTCTCTAAAAATAATATTTTTAAAAAACAGAACTAAAGAGGGCATGTGATATGATGAGCATTGGGTGTTATACTCAACTAACAAATCATGTGAACATTATATCAAAAACTAATAATGTACTGTACCTTGGCTAATTGAATTTAAATAAAAAATAACATCAAATCTCTGGGAAAAATTTAAAAATAATAAAACATTAAAAAATCTAAGTGGAAATAAAATAAAGATATGAATGGGTTAAGCAGGAAACTAAAGGAGAATTTAAAAAATAGATGGAGGCAAATGAAAATGAAAAGTGACAGTCAAATCCCTTTGGGATGCAGCAAAGGCATTCCTAAGAGGGCAGTATATAGCAATACAGGCGTTCTTCAAGAAGCAAGAAAAGTCTCAAATATACAACCTAACCTTATACCTAAAGGGGCTGGAAAAGAGAACAGCAAATATAGCTTAAATCCAGCAGGAGAAGGGGTACTGCCTGTGCTGGCCTTCTGGGAGAGAGAAATATCATGCTGGCTTAGAGTCAGACCTGCCCTAGGATATATGCACTTGAGAGACACAGAGGCACAGGGTTTGGTATAAAGGGGTCCCATTTTCACTGAGGGCCACTCTGTTGCTCTCAGTCCTGCAGTTTTGGTGGTGAGGACAGAAATGGTGTCATCCCTCTTGACCAAAGACCGGGGATCTCACACCTCCTGCTAATAAGGAAGCCCTTAAAGAATAGCCAAGGCCATCAATTCACTGAGCATGAAGAGCTCTCCTGGATTTTATCTTTGGCCGGAGGCTGGGATTCAAGACCAAATCTTAAGGGACCTGTACATTGCAGACCCATTCCTTTCCTCCAGAGAAAAGCCTGTCCATGCTGTGTCTGGTGTCCTTTGTCTTAGAAAAAATGGTCCAGTTTCTGTGCAGTGCAAAGAATCTATGGTGTAGCACAGTGAAAAGCAGCAACAAGGTTATCCAACCTCTGTGCATGTCCCTGCCAGTGAAAGACTATTTGGGGGCACCTGCAAGGTCTTTTGTTCTTGAAGAGGCAATATACTTCCTTCCAAATGTACTCCTGGAAGGGAAACTTTCTCTCTGAGTGTGACCCAAGAGATCCCTACAACAATTTGTGCGCGCCCAGACTGCGATTTCTCTTTACTTAATGGAATTTAGTCTTTAACATTTCTGGTTGTGCGACTATAGTTAGTGGATCAGGTTTTTTGTTTTTTGTTTTTTTGTTTTTTTCTCTTTAACTCTTTATTACATTAAAACTATTATTAGCTTCAACTGGATTAAATTTCAACGAAAATAAGTATAGTTGGGAAGAAACCAAACATGTCATATAAATGTGATGAAGTGAACATTTGATAAATTCAGTATACATTATGAATATTTTAAAAAATCTACAAAAAAAAAAACAAATTAATACCAGTTTATTCTGAGGATATGTTTGGTCCTCAGTCTACTAATGGCTGCTTTCATCTCCTGATTTCTCAGAGTATAAATGATGGGATTCAGTAAAGGTGTAATAATTGAATAAAACACAGAAAGAAATTTATCCACTGAAAAGCCACTAGATGGCCAAGCATAAATGAAGATAATTGGCCCAAAAAATAGAGTGACCACAGTAATGTGAGCAGACAGTGTGGACAGAGCCTTGGAGAGTCCACCAGAGGATCGACGTCGGACAGTTACCAGAATAACAGTGTAGGAAATGAGCAGGAGTATGAAGCAGATGAAAGACAACAGTCCACTGTCAACAGTTACCAGCAACTCCAGAATGTAGGTCTCAGTGCAGGCAAGTTTTAGAACACGGGGAAGGTCACAAAAAATATCATCTACTATGTTGGGGCCACAAAAAGGCAAGGTGATAGTAAAAACCATCTGGCTCATCATATGCACAAAACCAACAGCCCATGAGAGCAGCACGGAGCCCACGAGGACCCGGCGATTCATGATGGATGTGTAGTGAAGAGGTTTGCATATTGCAATGTATCGATCAACAGCCATGACTATGAGAAGAGTCATCTCACTGCCGCCTAAAAAGTGGAGGAGGAACATCTGAGCCATACAGCCCCACAAAGAAATAGTTTTATACTCTCTGAGGAAATCTGTGACCATCTTAGGAGTTGTGATTGTGGAAATACACATATCCAGGAAGGAGAGATTTCCAAGAAGGAAGTACATTGGTGTGGAGTACAGAAGTGAGTCAAAGGTTACAGTGACCACGATGAGAAGGTTTCCTGCCATAATTGCTACATAGGCCAACAAAAATATGAAAAAAAAGAAAATTTCAAGTTCCCACGTTTTGGTGAGTCCTAACAAAACAAACTCTGTTACCATTGAGCTATTCATCTTATTCATCTAGTCTACGTAGGGGTTTGCAGAAAGTCGTTAAAATGTAGAAAATCTGGAAAAAGTAACAGTTTAACCTGTGATAATTTTGAAGATATGGCCATATAGAAAGTAGTATTTGATTAATATACAAAGAGAGAAGATGGACATTTCTAAAAAATACATTTTAATTGATTAATTCATGCAACATTCACATTACTGTATTTTTTTTTCAGTAAGAAAAGTCATAAAAGATGAGAAGTTTGTCATAAAAATTTTAAACATAGTTTGCAGGCACAGATTGTCTCCACATTGATTTGTTTTTATCCAGAGTTTATGAGCAATGAGTTCAATGGGTCAAGCAGTCCAAGAGCCAAAAGGCCGTTAGTCAAATGAGTTAGTTCAAGTGTATAGAAACATAGTCATTGAACTGTGGTGCCTATTATTTTATCGTTTACCCCTTTCCCCTGCTGTAATCTGAAATAGTCAGGTAAGTGCATGTGACTTGAATTATGTTCCTACTCAGCAAATAACTTCAGGAATTTAGCAAATTCTTCCCGAAGCTTTAAACTGGCTATAGCCTGTGGTGCGTTCTTACCCGCCCCCACAAAAACTATAATAAAACAAACTTCCCAGTTTCTGCCCAGGAACATAAATACTTCTTAGTGTACAGATTTCCTTTATTCTTTTCTTTTCTTCACCCCTCCGCTCCTCTCTCATTTCTCCTCTCACTTCCCTTACCCTCCTCTCTCCTCCTTTCCCTCCCCCTCCTTTCCCCTCCCCCTCCTTTTCCTCCTCTTCCCCCTGTTTTCCCTCCTTGTTTCTTTCCTGTCTTCTTTTTCTTTCCCCCTCTCCCTTCCTTCTCTTCTCCTCTCCTCTCCTTCCCCTCCTCCTCCTCTTTCTCTACCTCTTCCACCCTTTCCTGCCCCTCCTCCTCAACTACCACCTCCTCTTTGTTCTTCTGTAGAGCTCTTTATCTTAAATACTTTGGTTTCTGGACAAAACTGCTGACTTTGGCTCTTTAGCCTTTTTGCCTATTTGCATCAGTCTCTTGTTGCTAGGTTCTTGGCTGAAGTTTGCTTTCTTGTCCCTTTGCAATCAGTTTATAGGTGGACGATGACCAACCAGCAGATTTTTTACAAGTAAATGTTTCCTTGGTCCCTACACGCTTATCTTCTTTTGTACCCAGTGCTTTCCTCGGATGTTTCATACTTGTATGCAGACTTTTTCTTGACTCTTACACTGGCTCATGTATCTTTGCCACTCGTACTTTGTGTGTATTCCCATATTGAGCTGACACTGATCACTTTTAAATACTTTTTCATTTTGATTTAGATCTTTTCATCCCAGATTTTTTTTCCTGTTTTCTTCTTTTTGAAAAACTATTAGTGATACACACAAAGACACAGACATAGTTACAGAATCATACATATACACATAAACAAAAATACATATACCATGTTCTAATTCTGGAGCCCCAGAACAGATTGTGTAAAATCTATTCTGAATATAATTTTTTTGACTTAATAGTTCATAAAATACTCAGACATTATTATTTAGCCCAACTATCAGAATAACGGAAAAACAAAAACAAAAAACCTCGAACCAAGAGTCAAGATTTATATTCTAGTCCTGGCCTCTACATTTACTAGGGAAATATGGTCTTAATTTTTTGAACATTGATTTATTTTTCAATATATATATAAAGTAATACCTACTCTTCAACCTCACAGATTGTTATGAGACTACCAAGGATAACATATATGGACTATATTTGTGTATTTCATTGTATACCCATAGGTACTATGGATGTGCATTCACAAAATTCTGTCTTTAGCATTATATCATTTTTTGGTGATTATAAAGTTACCCAAACCAATAAGAACCACAGAAGAATTTTACTATGGAATACTTGGTAAAACAGACAGTCTAAATGAATGTTTTTCTCTGTTAAATTTAATGATATAATTACCTATTTGTCTCCATTATAAAGATTTATTATCATCATTGGTATTCTATTTCATGTAGTAATTGAGTCACGTACTATTTATGTGTAGTTTCAAAACAATGCAGTCTTCAGACTCAAAATATTAAAGGAAAAAATCTTGAGAATTATTAAAGTAATTTTTATAGTTCAATAAGTAAAATTGGAAAATAATCAGCAAAAACCAATACTTACTAATTTAGGATTTTTTGGAATTTCATGAGTCTCTTTATAAAATATATACAGCTAAGTGTACATATGGATGGATTCAAATATGTTATTATAGATGAAATCATTCAATATGACAATTTGTACATATGACCAAAGATGTAATATCTTTAAAATATATTTTTTCTACTTAGAGACAAGTAGAAATAAATTGGAGAATGAAAAGAAAATTCTTCCTAACTTGAACCAATTAAACCTCAAATGGAAAATTTAAGCTTTTGAGAGTGTAAATTATACAAATACAGTGAACTGAAACAAAATAAAAAAAATAATTGAATAAATGTGAATCAAAAAAAGCAAAGCCGGCCACACTGAAAATTTTATTAAAAAAGAAAAATGAATCAAGCGTGGTTTGGTTTCTCTCTGGCAGGAATTTTGTCTGAGAATGGATAACCTGTGATTGGAGAGCCTAGATCTTTCTGTGACATTTATGTGACTTAAGGATGAAAAATTAGTGCCCTTTTTTTCAACTTTGGTGGCCTGCCTAGGGAAAAAAATGCTATGAAATGTCCAATACTGAGTGTCTATATTTAGTAATAATGTCTTTTCTATACATTTACACAAAAGGGCTTAAACAGTGTATGTAGAAATATATACATAACTTTTCATAAAATAAGAGTTGTACAGTTTGTATTGATCCTGAGGGATTTTTTTATGTCTTTTTTTATGGGAGAGTTAAGTCATGTATAGTTTAGATAACCCATGCCTAAGTATTATTCACTCACCACAAAAAATGTTTGGAATGGAAAAATCAGACTTGCTGTCAGAATAACCATTATAAATATTTTTTAATTAAAAAGTTAACTTGTACACTTAATAGAAAAAGGCTCAGCGTTTAAGATGTACAAAGGGCTTTGTTCCATATAATGACCAAATTTAAAAATATTAAAATTAATTGCTTTAAACGTAGGTAGAAAAAAGGCCAGTGTGTTTAGAAGAATAGGAAATAGTCCTTGGGTTCTAAAATTACCAAAGAGATTTATTAGCAGTGCAATTAGGTAATTATATTGAATGAAAGGTTAAATGACTTCAGTGAACAAAATAAGCGTACTTGGGGGAGGAAATTTTTAAAATTTATTTAAATTAATCATTTATCTTACTTATTTCATGTGTTTTCTGTATTGAAATAAATACTCAGTAATGTTGATAAGTAATATGAAATCAATGTTTCTTATTTTCTTAATATGAGACTTTATTATTTTATGTTTCAGACTTATCACGGATGCTATACTTAGCCATGGAGGAACTAATTTTTCCATTCTTAAATCAGTTTGTCTTTTTATCTCATAGTGATAACTAATTTGTTTATAATCCTAGAATACAAACCTGAACTATAAAACTGACCCCTCAAATCAGGAATGTGGCTCTTGTTCTTAGTGAAAGTAGATACATTGTAAAATTGCTAGTTGACCAAAATTATCTTTTACTGTTGCCCTCATGATCTGAATAATATTGTTTCATTCAGTTCTAAGTTTCTTATAAAACAACTCCTCCTTTATTAAAGTATACAATTGCAGTTTTTTGTTAGCACTGCCATTTAAACCTACCAGTTCTGAGGAGTGGCCTCTTCAAAGGTGTGCAGAAACAGTTAGATCCTGAATATATATTGTTTATCTTTTTTGCCTTCATGAATATACAGGACAATAATTTGCATGTACCAAAAAAAAAAAAAGGACAAGGACAAGAAACATAAATAAAATGCAGGCTGGTGATCAGTTCCCTAAAGGGAATTACTAAAATAAACATGGTGGTGTTCCCAAGAGTTCAGAACAAGGACTTCTCTCATTATTTAAGTGAATTGTAATTCTCCAAGTATATCAGCTACGTGAACTTTCTCTAGTAAGTGCTTTCCAGAAAAACCACTAACTCAAATGTTTTGATAACCACATTTATACAAAATGATCTATCATAAATGATATACTTGAGGAAATTGTTATTCTATTAATTAGGTTTCATCAATCTGAATATTTATAATTAGTAACTGAATGCAATTATTCAAGTAAAATTAAAGTAATCTACACTGAGCAAGGCATATAAGGAAATTTATATACTAGAGACCAGTTTTGAGCAGGAAAAAAATCTTATTTTACCAGAGAAGGGGAGAGAACAGAGAGAGAGAGGAGAGAAAAAGAGCAAGTGAACCAGCACACACAAAGAATGAGCAAGGAGAGGCTTTCATCATGGTAAGCAATAAATGATGAGTTAGTGGAGTTTAGCATTCAATGACCATTCTAAACATTTAGAATTCTTTAGTCCTTTACAATTATGTAGAATTTGATGATGACTCAAGACTATGAAAAGAAGATCATGGAGGCAACTATAGTAAAACTTTTATAGTAAAACAATATAGATAAATAAAATAAAGGCTAGCAGTGTGACAATGTACGGTTGCTCATGAGTTCATTTGCCACAGAATTATTTCTGTGTCCCTTGTATTATAGCTCTTCCATGTTTGTATAATTGGAATACTCTTGAAAAGGTTACAAGAAAGTAAGGGGAATAAATGTATGATAAATGTGGTGCCACATTCATTTCCAAAGTCCATAGAAGACATTCCTAATAGGTTTCTCATTCTTTCTGACTAAGCCTAGGAATTTTTTTTAATTTAAATTCAATTTAGTTAAGTTTTTAAAATTTATTTTACCTATGCAGCCATTAGCAATTAGAATTGCCATGAAAAATAAGTTTTTAAAACATATTTTTCTGGGTGCCTGGGTGGCTCAGTGGGTTAAAGCCTCTGCCTTTGGCTCAGGTCATGATCCCAGAGTCCTGGGATCGAGTCCTGGGATTGAGACCTGCATTGGGCTCTCTGCTCAGTAGGAAGCCTGCTTCCTCTTCTCTCTCTCTGCCTGCTTCTCTGCCTACCTGTGACCTCCATCTGTCAAATAAATAAATAAAATCTTTAAAAAAAATTATTTTGCTAAGGAGATATATGCCACAGTGTAGTGTGGCATTTGAGATGTTTGCAAGAAAGAAAAGGAGTCTTTAATACAGAAATTAGGAAGATAATATTAGACCAATATTGGATGTCCTGACTTGATTACCCAAATCATTGAATTTTTCAAAATAAAGTTGAACTGTTAGGAGTACATGGTCTAGTGCCAAACTCAAATAGGACAGATATACTTAAAAGGAAGAAAAAGGGATAAGAAGGGAAAATATGTAAGTTCGATATTCAAGGTAAATTTTAAAACTTTTGCACAGCAAAGGAAACCATCGGCAATATGAAAAAGGAACCTACTGACTGGGGAAAGATATTTGGGAGTGATATATCTAATAATGGATTAATATCTAAAATACATAAAGAATATATATAAGTCAACACCAAAAAAATAAAAACAAAAAACAAACAAACAATCTGTATAAAAATGAACAAAGGTCCTCCATTGATATATTTTCCAAAGGAAGCCAAACAGATGGTCAACAGACTCATGCAAAGATGCCCAATATGATAATCATTAGGGAAGTGCAAATCAACCACAGTGACAAACCACAATGACATATCATCCCCCTTACATTTGTCAGAATGTCTAGAATCACAAGACAAAACACAGTGTTGGTGAGGGTGTGGAAAATAAGGAACTCTTAAGTTATGTTGGTGGGAATATAATTGGTACAGCCACAAACAGAAACAGTATGGAGATTCCTCAAAAAATTAAAATAGAATTACAGTTTGATCCAGTAATTCACTGCTGGGTATTTAACCAAAGAAAATGAAAATGCTGATTTGAAAAGATATATGCACCACTACATTTATTGAAGCATTGTTCACAATAGCCAAGCTATGGAAGCAACCAGTGTTCATCACTAGATGAATGGGTAAGGTATAATATATATATATATATATATATATATATATATATACACACACACACACACACACACACACACACACAATGGTATATTACTCAGCCATAAAAAGAATGAAATACTGCATTTGCAACAACATGGATGAACCTAGAGGGTGTTATGTTAGGTGAAATGAGTCAGAGAAAAACAAATACCATATGACATCACGCATGTGTTGATAATATACAAATGAACAAAAAAACAAAAAGCAGAATTAGATATATAAATATAGAGAACAAACTGATGGTTGCCAGAGGTGAGGCAGTTGGGGGGACAGGAAGGTGAAGGTGAGTGGGAGATACAGGCTTTCAGTTATGGAAAGAAGAAGTCACAGGAATAAAAGTCACAGCATAAACAATATAGTCAATGATATTGTAATGGTGTTGTATGGTGACAGATGGAGTTATACTTCTGGTAAGCATAGTAGCATAATACATAAAATTTCTCAAATCACTATGCTGTACACCTGAAACTAATGTAATGTATGTGTGAACTATACTCAAAAGTTTTCATAATAAAACAAAATATTAAAATATTTTTAAACCTGAGACATTTAAAAATATATTAATAAGACATCAAAAAAGCCATCTTGGTCCCCAAGATGTTAAAATAGCTTTAGGTTTTCTAATTGTCTTTGGAAGTCTTTATAGATTCCACAAACTCAATATTTGTATTATTAACAAATTCAGGCTTCCTGCCTTAAACAGTCCATTAACTCTTCCCTCTGCTTTCACTTTAGCTACATTATATTCTCTACTTAAGAGGACAGAGGTATACCATAATGTAATGTATGTTGGGTCCCATCCTCCTTATTTTCAAAACACATTAGCGGCTTTACGTTGACAATAAAGAGGAATCTACTATGCCTGAAAGTTCTGGTTTTCCTTTCTATAAAATCTCAGCATAGATCTTCTCCCTTTTATTCATCAATCTTCACCAAAGTCGACCTTTAATACTTAACAAACTCTCACTTTACCGTGTCTGTTTACACTAGATCTTTTGTCTGGAAGGCTCTTTTCTTTGCTCAAATCTCTAATTCTGAAGTTTTTTTTTAACTGGTTTGTATGAATGCCTTCCTTTAAAGTGGTCTTCTGCGACCACCGCCCCTAGCATAGATCCTTCCCCTTGGTTACTCTCTCCAGAACAGGAACCAGATCTGTATCTATAACCATGTATCTATATTGCTTTGGACAATGATTGGTACCTAGTAAATATGAGTGAGGGGTGCCTGGTGGCTCAGTCCTTAAGCCTCTGTCTTCAGCTCAGGTCATGATCCCAGGCTTCTGGGATTAAGCCCTGCATCAGGCTCTCTGCTCAGAGGCTTCTCCCTCTTCCATTCTCCATGCTTGTATTCCCTCTCTTGCTGTCTCTCTATCTCTCTCTCTCTCTCTTTCTCTTTCTCTCTGTTAAATAAATAAATTTTAAGAAATTAAGTGTCCATGTGATCTGGTAGAGCAAGCTACACTAAACAGTTCATGGTTTTAATTTTTAATATTTCAGTTGATATTGATTCTTTGAAAACTATTCAAGTACTCAGAGATATGTTGAAAATATTTATTTTAGGCATATTTTTACCTTCTACTAAATATGTAGTATACTGAGGCTATATAGTGAGAAAGTTACCCTCATTCAAATCACAATTCCTCTGTGAAGACCTCATATGGTTTGACAAATATTGACAGATATTTTAATACTAAATGCAGTTTTAGGGAAAAAATTGATGTTAAACACCATTTAATGTGTTGTCATACTAAATTTACCTATTTTTACATACTGAGCCATTAAAACTATATGAAATTTTTGTAGGAATATTTATAATTAGGTGTTTTAAACATTCAATTGGTTGCTTCCTTAAATCCTGACAAGAAATTAATGAATTCATGTTTATTTATATATTGAATCTGTGTTAATGAATATTTTCCATTAAATTTTTAATAAAAGTGACATTAGTGGTTCTATGAATTTTGAGGGCAATAAATAGTATTTAACATTTTCATTGTAATTATTCCAATAAATATGTAAGACTCAAAACCCCCAAATAGCAGAGACCACAAATAATCAGTTGTTATAGACATTACTTTTAGGAAGTGAACCAGGAACCAAGATGCTGGCTGCTGAGTCTCTTAATGGCTGCTTTCATTTCCTGATTCCTCAGAGTATAAATAATTGGATTAAGGAGAGGAGTGATTATAGAGTAAAACACAGAAAGAAACTTATCTACAGAGTAACTACTGAATGGGAAAGCATAGATGAAGATAGTGGGACCAAAGAAAAGTGTGACCACAGTGATATGAGCAGATAGTGTGGACACTGCCTTGGAGGATGCCCTAGAGGAGTGCTGCCAGATGGTGACCAGCATGACAATATAGGATATGAGCAAGAAAATGAAGCAGACCAGGGAGAGGAGTCCACTGTTTGCAATCACCAAGAGCTCTAGGATATAGGTATCAGTGCAGGCAAGCTTGATGACCAGGGGAAGGTCACAGAAAATGCTGTCCACAACATTGGGACCACAGAAAGGTAAACCTGCAGTGAAAACCATCTGGCTTGTGGTATGTATGAACCCAATTGCCCACGAGAGCAGTAGAAGTACGATGAGAGCCCTGCGATTCATGACGGTCTTATAGTGCAAGGGTTTACATATGGCAACATACCTATCCATGGCCATAGCTATCAGAAGAGACATCTCTCCACCCCCAAAGAAATGTACCAAAAACATCTGGGCCATGCAGCCCCATAAGGAGATGGTCTTGTGTTTTCTAAGGAAGTCTGCAATCACTTTGGGAGTTGTAGCAGAAGAAAGACACAGGTCAAAAAATGATAAATTTGCCAGAAAGAAATACATGGGGGAATGAAGATGGTTGTCAACTATTACAGAGATCACAATGAAGAGGTTTCCTACTATGATGGCTACATAGACAAGAAAGAAGATTGCAAAAAAGAGTATTTGAATTTCTTGAGAACTCGAAAGTCCGAGCAAGATGAACTCAGAAACACTTGATCTGTTGTTCAGGAGATCCATTTATCCTTTTGCATGTTTGTCAGAGGTTGCCTAGAAGAAGAAAAAAACAGGGTGCCATAGGGACTCAGAAGTCAGTAAACCTGATCTTTACTTACATGCTGTCTCATATGTAGGCAAACAACCATTTTGGTAACATGATTACTTTGCAGGTATTTTGCAGGAGATATTTCATAGGACTGCATGACAGTAGAAAGTGTGGAGGGCATGGAGTCAAATAAGTGAAATGTGTGTGTTGGTTATAGGGGTAAGGTCAGTTAGACATTTGAGAAAACCTCTCCCTTCTTGTTCAGCTGCAAATCAGGCTGTATGTGAACATTTAACTTATTAGAATGATAGAAAACAGTTCTGGAAGGCATCAGCAAAGCAGATTTTTATCTTTCAGGAAGTCATTTACTGACACTTTTTTTGTGTGTGACAGTCTCAGTATGCAGTAAAAAGTTTATCATATTAGGGGCACGTGGGTGGGCTCAATCACTTAAGCATCCAGCTCTTGGTTTCAGCTCAGGTCATGATATCATGAATAGATGAGCCCCTTGGAGGCTTGAGATGAATCCATGGAGACATCTTCAGATTCCTTCTCCCTCTCCCTCTGCTCATCCTCTCTCAAATAAATAAAATCTTAAAAAAAAAAAAAAAGATTTGCCATATCAAATATTGCTGAAGTCACATAATCTGCATTATGCTTCCTGAACTGATTATAGCCCATGAACATACTGTGGATAGAAGTTTGCATGTATAAACACTTATAGCTGAGATTAAAGGCAATTACTGAGAAATATTAAACTTTTTAGACTTGAATGACCAGATTGACTCTCAGAACTACATGTGCTCCTTTACATATTGCTTAACTCTTCAAGTGATTAGACATAAAGTGTATCCTATCTGTGCATGCTTATCCAGTTGTTGCGAAATTGAATTAAATATCTATTTTATCTGGTATCTGTTTTTAAGTCATATGTTTTCACATATGTAAGTGTATAGAAACATCTAAATCACTTTTGTTAAGACTAGTGAAGTTTACCATTGTAGTCTTGTTCCACTTAACTCCATTAGTGAGGGGTAAAGATATGTAAGGTGAATCACTGACATTTGTAAACATGGCTTTAAAAAATTTAAAATATGAGGGCTCCTGGGTGGCTCAGTCATTAAGCATCTGCTTTCGGCTTAGGTCATGATCTCAGGGTCCTGGGATTGAGCCCCACATCAGGCTCTCTACTCAGCGGGAAGCCTGCTTCTCCCTCTCTCACTCCCCTTGCGTGTTCCTTCTCCCACTGTATCTCTTGCTGTCTATTAAATAGATAAAAGATCTCTTAAAAAATTAAAATATAATGGATTGTTTGAATAGAGTGTCATCTTGGGTTACTTAGCTTCCTTGGACCTATCCTTTCTCACAGTTATTTCCTTTAAGTTCTTTTTACCTTTAACTTTGCTGAGATGGAAGAAGTCATAGGTATTATGTTACCAACTAAAGTGGATTCTTCTAAGCTAAATGAACTTTTAAAAAATACACACATGTCAGGGAAATATATCAGTGCTTGATGTATACAAATTCACTTTTTTAAAAACCTTCCTGTTTGCCTGATTGTAGCTCTTTCAAGTCTTATTCCAGGCTTGTTGTTCATCTCCAGTCCTTCCCTTGCTTTTATGAAAGCCTAGACCCAGGGCTAATGCAGATTGTCAGAAAAGAAAATAGAATATACATGGTTTTGGGGTACATTTTAACTTTTGAGTTACACAGTTCAAATTTTTAAAAATATAGTCTATCTAGATAACTTTAATAACATTTAATCATATTTTCCTTTCTATGTATAGTTACTGTCACTAAAATGCACAGTTAATGTAAATGGCTCATAATCTTCCATTATGTTTGACACCATCATTAAGAGTATATAAAAACTTCCTTCTTTCACAAGGTAATAGAACTGAAAATAAAAATGTTTGTTAGTTCTCATTCACAGATATGAATATGTACTTCTTCTTTGTGCTTCATACCCTGCCTATAAGATAGCAATCTTACTTACCTAAGCTATAGCCCCTGGACCTTCTTTATTTGTCTGAAGTATGCAGTAAGTACATTTGCAGGTGCACATGGGTCTGGCAGAGATAGGGTCCTAGACAAGATGCTATCTCTAAATCTTTTTTTCTTAATGAGCATTTAACTATTTGGTCATTTTCAGAATGTTGCCATAGGAAAGTTGAATTTTCTCACATTTTTTCTAATAATTCCTAAGAAGTTAATGATAGCCTCAATATTTTATGAGTGGTGACATTCTGTGATTTTCAAAGCCATGAATCAGGCACTTTATCCTTGCATTTCTATTATTTATTTCTTTTAAAATAATTTCTAAAAACAACAAAGGAACGTTTTCTATATTTCTGCTGTAATTCAAAGAATGAGATCATTCAACCTGATAAGGCTGGTCAAACAATTTGAACATACTTAGATTTCTTTTCTCTGAGAATAATTTACTTAGTCTGGATTGCTGAATTATCTTAATTTCCAGCAATCATTGGTGTGGTGTTTCTGATTTTTGTAATTTTTTTCCAGTTGTAAGAAATCAGGTATGTTCAAGGTTAATTTTTCCCTTTCAGCTTTCCCTTTAGCTATCGTTTTGGCATTTGTAATTAACATTTACGGACACATTTAAGGTTGTTAATGAAAATAATGAGATAGATGTGGTATGTAAGGTAAAGTAACAGGTCAGGATTATGTAACCTACCGGTTTTCACTCGGACTTCAGAAGTAACATCAGTATGAAATAGAGCTTAATCATCCAGTGATTTTATTTTCTGCTCTGAAATTCAAAAGACAATAGTATATCAATGTATCCCTTGGTAGAAGGCACAGAGGAGAAAACTCATTTGATTGTTTTAAATTCCTCAGAGACTGGTAGTAAATAAGTAATTGGGATTTTTAAATGCAGTTTTGATATGACAGAAATGAGACACCATTTTCCATCTATAAAATTGATAATACTTTAAAGACAATATTCAGTATTCAGGTAGGCAGTGGAAAGATAGGACTAGAGTTGAATTATGAGAAACTTGTATGACATTCATTCTTTTGTTGTAGTTTGTTTTCTACATTAAGCATTGATTAATGTGATATTTAGGAAAAATAAAAATATTCTGGATTATTTTAATTCTAAATTTTAGTAAGACTGAAATTTTCACATTTAAACTCTAGCTGGAATTTATTGATAAATCATGTGAGATAGGGGCACCTGGGTGGCTCAGTGGGTTAAAGCCTCTGCCTTCAGCTCAGGTCATGATGCAGGGGTCCTGGGATGGAACCCCACATCAGGCTCTCTGCTCAGCAGGGAGCCAGCTTCTTTCTCTCTCTGCCTGCCTCTCTGCCTATTTGTGATCTCTGTCTGTCAAATAAATAAATAAATACATAAATATCTTAAAAAACTAATGTGAGATCATTTCTCATCTTTGCAATTAAATAACCATTCAACTAAGAATTTGTTTTGCTTTCTTTATAACCTTTTGAGTTTATTATGCCATTTTTTATAGATTTTTATTATTTATTTGACACAGAGAGAGAGATCACAAGTAGGTAGGGAGGTAGGCAGAGAGAGAGAGGGAAGCAGGCTCCCCGCCAAGCAGAGAGCCTGATGCGGGGCTTGGTCCCAGGACCCTGAGATCATAACCTGAGCCAAAAGCAGAGGCTTTAACCCACTGAACCACCCAGGCGCCCCTTATCATGCTTTCTTTATAACCTTTTGAATTTGTTACACTTTCTTTATAAGCTTTTAAATTTGCCAAGAGATCAGGTTCTTCTTCAGGTATGCTCATTTACTGTTTTGTTTTCCCTGATAATTTTTGAGGAGGTACTATGTATTTTACTACTCATTATGTTAACAGCATATTTAATGTATGGAAGGGCAGTCTGCTCTCACTGCTTTATTCATTCACGGTTTTCTTGGCTAGCTTCATATCTTTTAATTCTAAATAAAATAAACTTATTTTCTAAAGTTAAAACAAGTTCCAATGATATTTTGATAACACAGCATTAAACTTTTAAGAAATATAGAAAAAATGAACAGAATTACAAGATTGAGTCTTTCATCAAGAAAGATTTTAATTCTGCCCCTTTCATGACACAATAAAATTTTTTCATCTTCATTATCAACTTTTTTTGTTAAATTTAATTTAACAAAAAAAAAACTTTGATGCTGTATGATCTTTTCTATGAGATAATTGATTTTAATTGCTATTGTTTCCTTTATATTTTATTTTATTTTAAAGATTTTATTTATTTATTTGACAAAGAGAGAGAGATTATAAATAGGCAGAGAGGCAGGCAGAGAGAGGGGGAAGCAGGCTCCCTGCTGAGCAGAGAGCCCGATGTGGGACTCCATCCCAGGACCCTGAGATCATGACCTGAGCCGAAGGCCCACTGAGCCACCCAGGTGCCCCTGTCTCCTTTTTAAAAAATATTTAAGTTGTAAATGATATCATTGTAGAAATCTCAGTTGTAAATTTTTCCCAGTTAATTGTCTTCTTTTTGGGGGATTACTAATAAATGATCTATAAACATTAATAATATTTTTTCTAATATATTTCTTGTGCCTTATTTCATTAACTAGAGTTGTAGAGCAATATTAAACTAACAGTGATTATAACTGGCTATGGCAGTTTCCCAACCATGACCCTTCTTTCTTGAAAGAAAAAAAAAAAAAAAGGCAGATTTTCTTGGGATCAGATGTCCACACTCCCATGGAGTATCCATCCATGTCCAAAAAGCTGCACCTCACTAGCCTGAGCCAATCAATTTTTCATTTTCCTCACCAGTGACTAGTTTAGCCATGAGGCTCAACTGTGTAGCAGAGACTGCAGGGTAACCTTCTCCCATTCTTCATTGGTAACTGACACCTGAATTCATTAAATGACATTGTACAGCCTTCTTTGCAAGTAAAAGTGGTCAATAACATAAAAGTAAATAGTATTATCAGGAGGCTACTTGGTAAAAATTCTGTGTAGGGGCTGACTTCTGGAAGAGTGATGCCCTTTGTTTCTCCCCACCTCCATATTTTCTCAGGTCTAATTGGGAAAGTGTTAGTTTTATAATAATGTTCAGTCCTGTAAATATTTATAGGCAAACACTTTCAGTTAAACATGGTATATATATAAATAGAAGGAGTATAATTATTCTAGTGACAAGAAAGTTGAAATGCTAGCAGCAAATGTTCAAGGAAATGAAAGATGAATGTCAACTGGAAGCTACCCCCAGATCTAAGCTGGAAGGACAAGAGAAGACATCTCAAGGATGTAACCACATGTTCTATTTTCTTCTTCTCCTTTAACAAGTCTCCATAAACATAGAGGCTTCATTCAACTCAAATTTATTATCTCGTATCTGTGTAGGTCCAAAATCTAACATTGGTCTCATTGGTCTCAATCAGGTGGTTGGCAGGACAATATTTCTTACTGGAAGCTTTGAGAGAGGAACTGCTCCCAGGCTCATGTTGGCTATGGGCCAAATTTCATTCCAAGGTGGTTGTAGAATAACAACTCTATTTCCTTGCTGATATTTAGTCTGGGGTTGTTCTTGCAGTTTAGGCATTGCCTGTATTCATTGGTCATGTCTTCTTCCTCTTCAAAGTCAGAAACAGTACATTAAAGCTTCCTCAAGTCTCATCCTTCCTGTATTCCTTTTGCTTTCTCTGAATCCCTGAAAGGTTCAATGCTTTTAAATACTCATGCATTAGATTAGTCCACCCAGATTATCCAGGATAATCTCCTCCTCTGAAGGTTTGTAAACAATCATATCTGCAAAGGTCTTTTTGCATGTAAGATAACATATTCACAAGTTTCCTGATAAGGGTGTTGACTTCATTGGGAGACCATTATTCTGGTTATAACAGCTACAATGCAAAAGTCAGAAGTGTTGTGGCTCATTTCAGTAGGAGAGCTAGAGCCATGGAAGTGTGGCTAAGTTTCAGAGTGAGCCACAGAAGTGCTGCAGTCTGGGCTAAGGCAGTGTGAGTGTGTATGTGTGTGTGATTGTATTCTTTGTTGTCCTTTCCTCCTACCTCATGTTAATCTAACAGTGATACTCATTTGTAAGCATCTGGAGGTCAAGTGACCCAGAGTCCTTCAAATGAATTCTTCATGGATTAGGTAGCCTATGATACAGAGCATATTTTTAGAAATGAAAATAATGGATTGAAAGGAAAATGGACAATCTGAGGGTTTTGAAGAGGCGGGGGGGGTGGAAGGTTGGGGGAACCAGGTGGTCGGTATTGGAGAGGGCACGGATTGCATGGAGCACTGGGTGTGGTGCAAAAACAATGAATACTGTTACATTGAAAATAAATTTTAAAAAATTTTTAAAAAAGGAAAATGGACATATGATGGCATACATTGTTTTATTATTCAGTCTTTCTGGAATACAAGTGTGGTGTGTGGAATTTCTACAGGCATTTTATGACAAATCGTTTAACGAAGAGCATACACATAGGAGGTTTTCGAGTCTCTGGTGATACTGTGGTACTACTATACCAACATTGGACTAAGATACTATGATTTGTTTCACACTAGAAAATAACCCTCTATCTAACTTAACCATAACACTGTAATCATGGTTGATTACTAGCAGACCAGCAATGAGACAGAATGAGCACAAAAACCTCATTCTTTGAAGTGATAGGGTCCTGCCACATTTGTAAAGTATGCTGAGACATCAGCTTAAAAGTTAAAGTATTGCATCTTATACTTCATTCACTATACCACTAAGAAGAAAACAGTGTCTGGTAGTTCTCTCCAGGTTCTAGAGGCTGTATATTCTAATGTGTAAATATTACTGACACAAGGTTTCTAGTTTTTATGAACATAGTTCTGGAAAGGCATGTTAGTAGATACAGTAGAGAGTGAAAAGAGCCTTACTACTTAGGGCCATATGTCCGGGTAACTCCTACAGTATTAAAATCATATTGCCTTTATCAATCAAACCAAAAGAAAGCAGAAAATGTGAAACAATAGAAAGAAATATAAAACATTTGATAAGAAAACAGATTTTAATGCAATCATATCAATATTCCTATTACATGTTCCTCATTTTACAGGACCACTGTCATGCATTTACACACACACATATATAGACATATATGTGTATATAGAGATATGTATGACAGTGAACCTGTAAAATAAGCAACATACAAACATATACATACATACATGTATATGTGTGTGTGTGTGTGTAACAAGACATCATAATATTTTTTGTACTCAGTATTTAATGCATACTTATTTATGTATATCAACGTATTTGACAAGCTCCTACATTCTCTTTGTGGTCTAGAAATGTACCAGTTTATAAGATCTTTGTACCCTTATACTGGTCATCCTCTTTTTCTAGAATTTTCTGTCCGCATGTAATTCCAGGGGTGTGTCTTTCAAGTTGACTGGATATCAGCTAACCACTGCTCTAAAGACCTTGCTTAACAACCCAAAGCAAAGCAACTAGCATCTCCCAGTCAAACTCTATCATAACACTATTTTTTATTTTCTTCAGAGCACTATCTCTTTTGGATATTATAGCTTATTTTGAATTTAATAGTTTAAACTGTGTTTATCTACCTGAATATAACCCTAGGAGACCTGGAATCTTTCTGCCTTATTCACATAGCTAGAACAGTGCCTGAAAATTGCAAGTATTTAATAAATGCAGTATTTGCTAAAATGACTGAATGATTCAGTGCATTAACGTATAAGTGATTTAATCAATTCTAGCTGGATTTTCTCTTTTGTTGTTTGTCCCATTCTTCTATTTCATTCAGCAAACCATGTGATGACTCAACAACCTTCTCACGGAAGCTTTCACTTCCCTGTTGGGCAAACTATAAATCACAGGGTTCATCAAAGGAAAGATGACCAAGTGAAAGAGAGAAACCACTTGGTCAGCTGGGAAGGCTCTGAGTAGGCAAGTATAGATGAAGATGGCAGGTCCAAACATCAAAAACACAATGATAATGTGTGTGGAAAGAGCCTTATTCTTCCCTTCAGAGCAATGTCCCTGTGCATGGCAGAGGATGACTGCATAGGAGGCCAGAAGTCCCAGGATATACAACAAGGTGAGCCGGCCACTGCTGGAGAACATCAGGAGCTCCACCACAAAAGTGTCTATGCAGGCCAGTTTGATGACCTGTGACACATCACAGAAGAAGTTATTCAGCTTGTTTGGACCACAAGGCAAGCAGAGAATAGGACTACTTGTACTGGAATGAGTGAAGCCCCCAAGCCACAGAGCCAACAGCAAGACATAGCAGACTCTAGGGTTCATGACCATGGAATAGTGCAAAGGATGACAGGTGGTGTTGTGGTGAAAGGCCATCACAAGAAAGAACATCTCCCCTGTCCACAGAAAGTGCAAGAAAAAGAGCTGGGTGATGCAGCCTCTGTAGGAGATTGTTTTCTTCTCAGAGAGGAAGTCCACCAGCATCCTCAGAGCCCAGAGCCACAATGAAAGAATAGGATGCATCAAGGAAAGCCAAATTGCCCATAAAGGAAGTAGAATGGGGCTTTGAGGCCAGGGTTTGATCTGATGGTGATAATCAAGAGGAAATTTCCAGGAAGGATGATGAGTTAGAAAACTAAGACTAACATGAAGATTAGGAGTTGAGCATGTTGAGACTGGGTTAGACTGAGGAGGATGAATTCTGTCACCATCCTGCTGTTCTCCCTCTCCATCTCTCCTCTGTCTGTAGGATAACAAAGTATTATCTGTTATAACCACCTTTTCATCTTTTCCATAGCTCTTCTCCAGGTAAATACATTTACCACATCCAACACTTGTGTAGCTGAAAAAAATGCATGTCCCATAAGTGCCTTATGTTTTGAGTTGACCCTTCTACCCTCCATTTCTTGACCCATCCCTAAGATTTTTTTTCATAATCATACTCTCATTCCCATTTAACCGTGTGCTTCTATATAATTACGCTCTTCTAGGACTCTGGGATACTTTGCTTGAAGAATAGTGGAAATTTCCTAATGAAAACAGAACTTAACCATTATTAAATTTGTTAGGTGTGTTGTTTTCTCAGTTAGCTGTGATGCCTTGTCTCTAATGTTTAGGTTTGTTGCTAGGTTTTGTCGCTTTTCTTCATTTCCATAGAGCAAAGTACTTTTGCAAGTGCTTCTTTCTTTGGCTCCTCTAGAATCCCTAGTTCTTGATTGTTATCTCTAAATCTTGTTTTCTAGATGTGTGCCTTATTTGTTCCTATCACATAGTTCTGCTTTGGTTCCCTTGTGCACCTTTGTTCCAAACTGGTTTAGGGTCTTTAACAAAAATCCTGTATTCTCCTCACATAGAGGTATCCCCCTAGGTACACACTTGGTTGGGTCCCAATCCTGAATCTGCTGTACACCCTGTTCTTAAACACTAATGAATACTAATACACTTTTATTTGTTTGTCATGTATCCATAACCTACTTTTCCCTTAGATCTCAGAATGATAGCCAAATGATATCCTGCCCACAAATATTTACATGTAAAACTTATCAGAATATATAAAATATTTTAAATATCTTGACTAATCAAAGCATGGTTGAGCTGAAATTGGTCATGTAGAACATACAGTTTGACATACTCATTTGACAGATGAGAAAAATAAAGCAATTGCATTTCAGATTCTTAGTTTTGAAATTAGATTTTTTAAATTATCATTCACAAGTGGTAAGAAAAATAAGAGGTGTGTATTCTTCATTTTAAACCAATGAGGATGTTAATAATCGGTATCCATCCATTGGTGTAATTTTATTTAGATCCTTAAATGGTCATAATATTGCTTGCATAAATATTTCCCCTTTTCAGGTTGTAATCTGGTCTGAGGAAGAATTCTACTTAGAATTATATTTGTGGTTATGTTATTGTATATTACTATATTGCTATATATGTATTTGTATATTCTTATAATTTAGAGACATTTTATAAGTAAATACTCATATTGTGATACTTGTTCATGTTTGACTATTGGTATGAATTATTTAATAAGGTACTGTATTGCAGTACTGTAATGGATCATATAACTACATTTCTCTTGATTTTGAATTACATGTAATAGTAATTTTCTTTAAAGGACTATGGATATAATGTAATATAGTTTGACAGTAAAAAGGAATGACATATTGTGACATGCTACAAGATGTTTGAACTCAAACATTATTCTATGTGAAAGGAGCCAGTCACAAAGGACCATATCCTGTACAATTCAGTTTATGAAAATCTGCAGACAGGGGTGCCTGGGTAGCTCAGTGGGTTAAGCCTCTGCCTTTGGCTCAGGTCATGATCTCAGAGTTCTGGGATTAAGCCCTGCCCTCGGGCTCTCTGCTCAGTTCAGCAGGAAGCCTGCTTCCTCCTCTCTCTCTCTACCTCCCTTTCTGCCTGCTTGTGATCTCTGTCTGTCAAATAAATACATAAAATTTAAAAAAAAAGAAAGAAAGAAAGAAAGAAAATCTGCAGACAAGGCAAATTGATAGAGATGGGAAATAGAAGAGTGAGTGCCTAGGGCAGTAGGTGGAATGGGGAATAACTATAATATGAGTTTTCTTTTTGGGGTATATGAAAATGCTTTAAAATTTATCATGGTAATGTTTATCCTTTAACATACACTTAAAACCCTTGAACTATATATTTAAAATGGTAAATTTTATATGTTGATTATATTTCAATAAATATTTTTTAAAAATTTATTTATTAGAGAGAGATAGAGGAAGGGGAGGGGCAGAGGGAGAGGGAGAATCTCAAGCAGACTCTGTGCTGAGTTTGGAGTGATATGTGTGGCTTCTTACAATGCTCAGATCATGACCTGAGCCGAAATCAAGAGTTAGATGCTTAACAGACTGAGCCATTCAGGACCCCGAATTTTTTTTAAGTGCCATTAAAAGTGATATGGAAGGGGGTAACTGGGTGGCTGAGTTGGTTAAGCTTAGGACTCTTGATTTCAGCTCAGGTCATAATATCAGGGTCTTGGGATTAAGCCTTAAGTTGGGCTCCTTGCTCAGTAGGGAGTCTGTCTTGCTCTCCCTCTGCTCCTCTCCTTGCTCATACTCTCTTTCTCTCTCTCTCTCTATCCCATTCATAACTAAACCTCAAAAGTGACATGGTACAGCCACTCTGGAAAATGGTATGTAGGTCCCTCAAGAAGATAAAAATAGAGCTACATTAAAACCCAGCAATGCACTACTAGGTATTTACCCTAAAGATGCAAATGTAGTGATCTGAAGGGGAACCTCCACCCCAGTGTTCATAGCAGTGATGTCCACAGTAGCCAAACTGGAAGGAGTTGGAATGTCCATGGACAGATGAATGGGTGAAGAAGATGTGGCATATATAGACAATGGAATATTATTCAGCCATCAGAAAGGAGGAATACTGATCATTTACATTTACATGGATGGAACTGGAGGTTCCTTTTCTGAGCAAAATAAGTCAGTCAGAGAAAGACAATTATATGGCTTCTCTCGTATATAGAACATCAGACACAGGACAGAGGATCAGAGGGTAGTGGAGGGAAAACTGAAGGAGAAGTCATCAGAGGGAGACAAACCATGAGAGACTTTGAACTCTAATAAACAGTAAGGCTTGCTGGAGGGGAAATGGGAGCAGGAATGGAGTAATTGGGTGATGGGCATTAAGGAGGGCAAATGATGTGATGAGCACTGGATTTTATATGTAACTAATAAATTATTGAACACTATATCTGAAACTAATGTACTATATATTGACTAATTGAATTTAAATAAAGAAAAAAAGTGATGTGGAAAACTGGAGAAAGAAAACTTCCAGGTAGACATTTGGCAGAAATTTTTAATAGCATTCCTAGGAGGAGAAGGTAGGAAGAGAAAAAAAAAAAAAAAAAGGGGGAAGACTAAAAAAAAAACCAATCTTAAAAAGTCTATTAGGAAACTCATGGGAAATTTAGGCAATATGCTGGTGTTTTAGGGAACACTTATCAGGAAATATCAGAACATATGTTCTGGGGCACCTGGGTGGCTCAGTGGGATAAGCCTCTGCCTTCTGCTCAGGTCATGATCTCAGGGTCCTGGGATAGAGCCCCATTTCAGGCCCTCTGCTCAGCGGAGAGCTTGCTTTCCCCTCTATCTCTGCCTGCTTCTCTGCCTACCTATGGTCTCTCTCTCTGTCAAATAAATAACATCTTTAAAAAAAAAAAAAAAAAACATATGTTCTATGTGATTAATAACATTTGTATCTAGCACCCAAATGTTATGCAAAAGGAATTTATAACACAAGGGCACATATTTGTGCATGGGGATACTTATTCACATATATGTAAACTCACAGATAGTAAGTCTAAGCAAGTTGAAATAGGAAAAAAAAAGTCTTGAATGTCCTTCAGGTTAGCTTAGGAGTTTCTGTCTTTTATCCACCCACATACCTATTGGCCTCTGCATTTCTTTCTTACTCTCCCTATAGAAACCTGCTCTTAGGAAAGTGTCCATAGCTCCTTCTGCCTAATTTTAGGTTTCGTGCTTTTTGAGTGCTCACTTACAGTTACTTCATGCTTCTCCGGGTTGACAATTGTAAGCCTCAGGGAGCATTCTGAAAGTTATAGTCTCCTACTCTTTCTCTACTTTTATTTTTCTGGATCTACCTCTATTCCCTGTTAATAACAGATGGAATTGCATACCATTCTTTAATCTACTTTCTTCTGTTCTCATTTATATAACTTCTATTCCTGTGCTTCTCAAATTGTGCTCCTCACAGAGACTGAGAACAGACATGCATCAGAGGAACATTACTCTGTATAAAATGAATTCCTGGGGAAAAGAAGCCCAGAACAGTGACTCTCACAGAGACCAGCATTTTGCTCTTGTCAGGACAAAGAAGTATTGTCAATGTAGGCCCAGATAGAGACCTGAATGTTTTAATCATCCCTAACCTTCCTTGTTATGTCAACTGGTGGAAAAACACATGGGTATTGAAGATGTGCAGGTGGAGAGGGGGCTTATAGCCTCCCCTCTTTCTCAGAGTGCCGACACAGTATCCACAGCCCATGCTGAGGATGCCTGGATTCCAGCTGCCATCAGATCAGCTCCTGGAACCAGGTGTTTGGAGACTGATCACCTTCCTAGCATCTCCTCCTTCATCTCTCCCCATTCATTTCCTCTTGCTTCTTTTTTATTTTTCCCATTTGCCCATTCTCTTCCTGCTAGTTCTGTTTTATGCACTCATTTTCTCAGTTACTTTTTACATTTGCCTTATATTTTATTCCTTTATTTCCCTTGAAGCTTCTCTCCACCAACGTTTTGCTTTTCCTTCCTGATTGCTCTCTTTCTTGTCATTCTCTTTCTCTCATTTGTCCACATTCTTTGAGTGTCAATTCATCTTCACTCTGTTTTGGGCATGTATTCTATCATTGTATTCAGTGCTTGTCTTTCCATTAATTCTGAAACAATAGATTGTTTTTCTCCAAGATGAGGGAGCACAGTATGTGCTTCCTAGGTGTTCCATTCTAATGGATTTCTTTAAAATTCAATTAGCCAATTTATAGTGCATCATTAATTTCAGCTATAGAGTTCAGTAATTCATCAGTTCTGTATAACACCCAGTGCCAATGGATTCTTCTACAGATTGGAAAGCATGGCTTGCTCTTCACTGGTAAGAATTTGTCCTGAACATTACCTTTTTGAAATTTACTTAGTCTCACCCATTCATTAGTTAATTCACATTCTCAAATATTTTGTTTAACTCATATGATAAAAATAAAGTGACTTATCTTTGTGCTGTAAAGTAAATCTTAAAACCACCCCTCATGACATGGATCTATTTAATGAAATTTTGTAAATAAGTGTGGTTTCTGATATGATATTGATTCTCCTGTTTTAATCATTAAAATACATTCTTGCCTATTACTATGAGTTTTGACAAATGTAGGTTAAGCTGAAGAACATAAATAATACTTAATTGATACTACAGTTGATATCATACACAACTTTATTCACTTATACAAATTTCACCCAGACAACTAGTTATCAATTCAGTGGGATAGCTAAATTGGATGATGGGAACCTCTACTGTCCTTTAATATTTTACAATTTTGGATAGTATCATGAATGGTACAGGAGGTACCTTCTTTGGGAATTATTCCATCTTACTGAAGTCACTAGCTCTGCAATTTGGTAACTGTATAATCTTAGGCAAGTCATTTAGTCTTTTAAAATGTGAATTTTTTAAATCTATAAATAATAATATATCTGCTCTCTCTACTGCACAAACTGAATATAAAGATCAAATGAGATAATAGCCAAGATGCATCTATGCAAACTAACCTAAGAAAGCCCTTAGTAATTAGACAAATTCTAGTAAAAAATGCTAAGTGGATCTACTGTCAGGAGATTTATTTTATTTTTATTTACTTATTTTTTTGTCACTGTGCTGGGGTTAATCTCAGAGATGGTGACTGTTTCAATCTGAGTCACTTCAGGGTAAATATTTGTGTTGTTTCAGGGAAGTCTGTAGTTTTCTAACCTAATTCAGCTAGGTTTTGTGAAACAAATTTTTCCTGTTTTAAGATCTTTAACTCAGGGCCTTATGTTAATGTAAGCTGGGACCATATGCAGGAGAAGAAACTCATGCCAGCTGAGTGTGGAAATGAAGACGTTTGCACGCTTGTGAAGTCCATGAAATCTGTCTCCGGACTTGACCTGCCATTTGTGACTTGTGACTCCTGATTTTCTTCTCCCCTTATCTCTGATTTACCATGGGGGAAAATTTAGTCATTTGAATGATATGCAAAGGTAAATTCAAATGTGGAATCTCCCTAAGCAATTGACATTTTTACTTTTTTGTAATAATGCAATTAAAGACTTTAGTCCCCTTAATATAATACTATCCATGAGGAGTGCTGGTGGGAGGTATATTTTAGGGATAACGTAGAAAGGGCTGTCTGAATTTATATTAATATTTCTTTTTCTGCAGATTAATTCTCTTCTGGTGCATTCTAAGGCAGCAGGTATCCCAGACAGATACTATGATTTTTTTTTTCCTATTCTCCCTCTAGTTTCTCCTTTTTGATTTGTTTTCAATTTTTATTTAATCGCTTCCAGGTTCATATTTTTGTTATATTTTTAAAATTATAAACTCTCATTATATTAAATTTAGAAAAAGCAACATGTTTTTCTTATACATGTATACATTCTTACATGAGTTACTAACATGCTTTTAAAAGTCTAAGAAAGTTTACCCAGGATCTTTCAGCTGCTTTAGAGAAATGTGTGCAAAAGTTTACAAGTTTCATGTATTTACCTTTATTAATAAGAAAAAGAATATAATGATTTATACATATTGGTTAGACTGAGCCTATAGGTTCAATACTAAAATACTTTTTCAACTACTAACAACCCAACATGGATTTTTTTTTTTTTTAAATTTTTTATTTTTATAAACATATATTTTTATCCCCAGGGGTACAGGTCTGTGAATCACCAGGTTTACACACTTCACAGCACTCACCAAATCACATACCCTCCCCAATGTCCATAATCCCACCCCCTTCTCCCAAACC
>NC_081569.1:51024073-51050682 GCF_022355385.1 Mustela nigripes | reverse complement strand
AGAGCAGAAATCAATGAAATAGAAACCAAAAAAAACAATAGAACAAATCAACGAAACTAGGAGCTGGTTCTTTGAAAGAATTAATAAAATTGATAAACCCCTGGCCCGACTTATGAACCCTAATTATATTAAATATAGGGTGATAAAATAAATAGAAGTCAAGCTTGCTTCAATACAGAGGTTTGATGTTAACAGGACAATAATAGATATCATCATTTTATTATTCATGTATATATATATTTTTTTCTTCTTTCTCTCCCCTCCCTCCCTGCCTGCCTGCCTGCATTCCTTCCTTCCTTCCTTCCTTCCTTCTTTTTTTATTATATGGATGTTTGATCCTATGGAGAAGTCAATTGTTTTATTATTTCTAGGCAAAGAGGAGTCAATTCAAAATTCAGAAGTCATAACTTAAAATCAGCCTTCAGGTTCTTGAAATAAATGCCACTTTGCTATTAAGGAAAGGAACAGATCATTATAGGAGATAATTCAATATAAAAGGAAGAGCCCTTTGCATTCCACATTGCACCTTGGGAGGAAAACTAACTTCTCAATTAAAAATTAGAATACTTTTAGATGAATAATACTTCTTATTAGTCTTCAACTTTATTTCTAATAAAACTATGACAGTAGACAGTAGTCTATTTTCCTCAAAATTTTGGCACATTACCTAGTCAAATGAGATTAAAGCTCTATCTAGTCATGTGAAATGACCTATAACTTTGATTACTGTGTTTCTCAGTTTGAACTGAGAAGTTGATATATAAAATTAATAGAAAAATGTAGACTAAAAGTCAAATGTTCTAAACTACATTTAAATTTCTAAAATATAGTTTTCTATGCAGGTGTTAGTGCCAGGGAAAAAAGGCTTAGGTACTAAAGAATTTGCTAGTAAATCAGATTATTTTGCTGAAAGGATCATATAAACTGGAAGATACTGTTAATTATATTGTGTTGCTAGTTTAATTTTAACACGGAGTTAAAATTAGAAACAAATATGCCACAAAAATTCAAATGACTAATTAAAAAACAACAACAGTGAACAAATAGCAGGGTATCTGTTAAGCCTGGCCAACCTAGAATTCCTTTCCCCCAGGCCTACTTTTACCTTGGAGTATGTAATTAGACATTGGCTGTAAGAACATAACAGTCTGCTAGAGACCCCTCATGGGAGAAAAAAAGAGATTTCCAATAAAGAAACAAAGCAAGATATTGCTCTATAATAATTAATATTATTTCCACAAGGCATCAAAACATTTTCTTTTATTGCCAGTACTGTTGAAAGGATACCATTCTATTAACTTTTAAACAACATTATTCATTGTTTTTGTTGTTCTTTTTTTCTAACATGTTTTTTATTAAATAAATTTATTTATTTTCAGCATAACAATATTCATTATTTTTTCACCACACCCAGTGCTCCATGCAATCCGTGCCCTCATAATACCCAACACCTGGTACCCCAATCACCCCCCCCCGCTACTTCAAACCCCTTAGATTGTTTTTCAGAGTCCATAGTCTCAAATGATTCACCTTCCCTTCCAATTTACCCCAAGTCCCTTCTCCTCTCTAACTCCCCGTATCCTCCATGCTTTTTGTTAAGCTCCACAAATAAGTGAAACCTTATGATAATTGACACTCTCTGCTTGACTTATTTCACTTAGCATAATCTCTTCCAGTCCCTTCCATGTTGCTACAAAAGTTGGATATTCATTCTTTCTGATGGAGGCATAATACTCCATAGTGTATATGGACCACATCTTCCTTATCCATTCGTCTGTTGAAGGGCATCTTGGTTCTTTCCACAGTTAGGCGACCGTGGCCATTGCTGCTATAAACATTGGGGTACAGATGGCCCTTCTTTTCACGACATCTGTATCTTTGGGGTAAATACCCAAGAGTGCAATGGCAGGGTCATAGGGAAGTTCTATTTTTAATTTCTTGAGGATCTCCACAATATTCTCCAAAGAGGCAGCACCAACTTGCATTCCCACCAACAGTGGAAGAGGGTTCCCCTTTCTTCAAATTCCCTCCAACACATGTTGTTTCCTGTCTTGCTAATTTTGGCCATTCTAAGTGGTGTAAGGTGGAATCTCAATGTGGTTTTAATTTGAATCTCCCTGAGGGCTAGTGATGATGAACATTTTTTCATGTGTCTGATAGCCATTTGTATGTCTTGATTGGAGAAATGTCTGTTCATATCTTCTGCCCATTTTTTGATATGATTGTCTTTTTTGTGTGTGTTGAGTTTCAGGAGTTCATTATAGATCCTGGATATCAACCTTTTGTCTGTACTGTCATTTGCAAATATCTTCTCCCATTCCGTGGGTTGCCTCTTTGGTTTTGTTTTGTTTTGTTTGTTTGTTTGTTTGACTATTTTCTTTGCTGTGCAGAAGCTTTTGGTTTTGATGAAGTCCCAAAAGTTTATTTTTGCTTTTGTTTCCTTTGCCTTTGGAGACATATCTTGAAAGAAGTTGCTGTGGCTGATATTGAAGAGATTACTGCCTATGTTCTCCTCCAGGATTCTGATGGATTCCTGTCTCACATTGAGGTATTTTATCCATTTTGAGTTTATCTTTGTGTACGATGTAAGAAAATGGTCGAGTTTCATTCTTCTACATATAGCTGTCCAGTTTTCCCAACACCATTTATTGAAGAGACTGTCTTTTTTCTACCATATATTTTTTCCTGTTTTGTCGAAGATTAATTAACCATAGAGTTGGGGGTCCATATCTGGGCTCTCAACTCTGTTCCACTGGTCTATGTGTCTGTTTTTATGCCAGTACCATGCTGTCTTGGTGATCACAGATTTGTAATAAAGCTTGAAATCAGGTAACGTGATGCCCCCAGCTTTATTTTTGTTTTTCAACATTTCCTTAGCAATTCGGGGTATCTTTGATTCCATACAAATTTTTAATTATTTGCTCCAGCTCTTTGAAGAATACTGGTGGAATATTTATTGGAATATCATTAAAAGTATAGATTGCTCTAGGCAGTATAGACATTTTAACAATGTTTATTCTTCCTATCCAAGAGCATGGAATGGTCTTCCATCTATTTGTGTCTTCTTCAATTTCTTTCATGAGTGTTCTGTAGTTCCTCAAGTATAGATCCTTTACCACATTGGTCAGGTTTATTCCTAGGTATCTTATGGTTCTTGGTGCTATAGTCAATGGAATCAATTCTCTAATTTCCCTTTCTGTATTTTCATTGTTAGTGTATAAGAAATCCACAGATTTGTACATTGACTTTTTATCCTACCATGTTGCTGAATTGTTGTCTGAGTTCTAGTAGCTTGGGGGTGGATTCTTTTGGGTTTTCCATATAAATAATCATGTCATCTGCAAAGAGAGAGAGTTTGACTTCTTCACTGCCAGTTTGGATACCTTTTATTTCTCTTTGTTGTCTGATTGCTGTTGCTAGGACTTCTAATACTATGTTGAACAAGAGTGGTGAGAATAGGCATCCTTGTCGTGCTCCTGATCTCAACGGGAAGACTGGAGGCTTTTTCCCAATGAGGATGATATTTGCTGTGAGTCTTTCATAGATAGATTTTATGAAGTTCAGGAATGTTCCCTCTATCCCTATATTTTGAAGCATTTTTAATCAGTAACAGATACTGGATTTTGTCAAATGCTTTTTCTGCATCAATTGAGAGGACCATGTGGTTCTTCTCTCTTCTCATATTAATTTGCTCTATCACATTGATTGATTTGCGAATGTTGAACCATCCTTTTAGCCAAGGGATGAATCCCACTTGGTCATGTTGGATAATTTTTTTAATGTGCTGTTGGATCCTGTTGGCTAGTATCTTGTTGAGAATCTTAGCATCCATATTCATCAGTGATACTGGTCTGAAATTCTCCTTTTTGGTAAGGTCTTTGCCTGGTTTGGGGATCAGGGTGATGATGGCTTCATAGAAAGAGTCTGGAAATTTTCTTTCTGCCTCAATTTTTTGAAACAGCTTCAGGAGAATAGGTGTTATTTCTTCTTTGAAAGTTTGGTAGAGGGGTGCCTGGGTGGCTCAGTGGGTAAGCTGCTGCCTTCGGCTCAGGTCATGATCTCAGGGTCCTGGGATTGAGTCCCACATCTGACTCTCTGCTCAGCGGGGAGCCTGGTTCCTCCTCTCTCTCTCTCTCTGCCTGCCTCTCTGCCGACTTGTGATCTCTCTGTCAAATAAATAAATAAAATCTTAAAAAAAAAAAAAAAAAGAAAGAAAGTTTGGTAGAATTCCCCAGGGAATCCACCAGGTCCTGGGCTCTTGTTTTTTGGGAGGTTTTTGATCACTGCTTCAATCTCATTACTAGATATTGGTCTATTCAGGTTGTCGATTTCTTCCTGGTTCAATTTTGGGAGTTTATAATTTTCCAGGAATGCATAAATTTCATCTAGGTTGCTAAGCTTATTGGCATATAACTGTTGATAATAACTTCTGATGATTATTTCTACTTCCTTGGTGTTAGTTGTGATCTCTCCCTTTTCATTCATAATTTTATGAATTTGGGCTTTCTCTCTTTTCTTTTGGATTAATGTGGCCAATGGTTTATCGATCTTATTGGTTCTTTTAAAAAACCAGCTTCTAGTTTCATTGATACAATCTACTGTATCTCTGGTTTCTACCTCATCGATCTCAGCTCTAATCTTGATGATTTCCCTTCTTATGTGTGGAGTTGGTTTGATTTGCTGTTGATTCTCCAGTTTTTTAAGGTGTAGAGACAGCTGCTGTGTTCTGGATTTTTCATTTTTTTTGAGGGAGGCTTGGATGGCTATTTACTTCCCCCTTAGGACCGCCTTTGCTGTATCCCATAGGTTTTGGACTGAAGTGTCTTCATTCTCATTGTTTCCATGAATTGTTTCAGTTCTTCTTTGAACTCCTGGTTGATCTAAGCATTCTTAAGTAAGATGGCCTTTAGCTTCCAGGTGTTTGAGTTCCTTCTGAACTTTTTCTTGTGGTAGAGCTCCAGTTTCAATGCATTGTGATCTGAGAATATGCAGGGAATAATCTCAGTCTTTTGGTATTGGTTGAGTCCTGATTTGTGACCCAGTATGTGGTCTATTCTGGAGAAGGTTCCGTGTGCACTTGAGAAGAATGAGTATTCTGTTGCTTTAGGGTGGAATGTTCTGTATATATCTATATATAGATATATATATATCCATCTGGTCCAATGTGTCATTCAATGCTCTTGTTTCTTTATTGATTTTCTGCTTCAATGATCTATTTCTTTTTTTTTTAATTTTATTTATTTGACAGAGAGATCACAAGTAGTCAGAGAGGCAGGCAGAGAGAGAGAGAGAGGAGGAAGCAGGCCCCCCGCCGAGCAGAGAACCAGATGCGGGGCTCGATCCAAGGACCCTGGGATCACGACCTGAGCCGAAGGCAGAGGCCCCAACCCACCGAGCCACCCAGGCGCCCCTGATCTGTCTATTTCTGAGAGAGGTGTGTTAAGATCTACGATTCGTGTATTCATATCAATATGACTCTTTATCTTGATTAACAGTTTTCTTAAGTAATTGGCTGCTCCCATATTGGGGGCATGGATATTTACAATTGTTATATCATCTTGGTGCATAGTCCCTTTAAGGATTATGTAGTGTCCTTCTGTATCTCTGACTACAGTCTTTAGTTTAAAATTTAATTTATCTGATTGAGAATTGCTACCCCAGTCTTCTTTTGAGGTCCATTGGCATGAAAATGCTTCTCCATCCCTTCACTTTCAGTCTGGGTATATCTTTAGGTTCAAAATGGGTCTCTTGTAGACAACATATGGATGGGTCCTGTCGTTTTATCCAATCTGCAACTCTGTGCCATTTTATGGGCACATTTGGGCCATTCATATTGAGAGTGATTATTGATAGATACGTTTTTATTGACATCGAGTTACCTTTGAAGTCTTTCTTGCTGTAGATTGTCTCTATATTTCTGTTCAATAATATTTTTAGGAATTTTCTTCTTTTATAGAACCCCCTTAATATTTCCTGCAATGTTGGCTTGGTGGTTGCATAGTTTTTTAAGCCTTGCCATTCTTGGAAACTCTTTATCTCTCCATCCATTTTTGAATGTCAGTCTTGCTGGATAACGTACTCTTGGCTGCATGTTCTTCTCATTTAGTGCCCTGAATATATCTTGCCAGCCTTTCTGGCTTGCCAGGTGTCTGTGGACAGGTCTGACGTTATTCTGATGGGCTTTCCTCTGTAAGTAAGGAGCCTCTTTGCCCTAGCAGCTTTCAAGAGATTATACCTACAATTATATTTCCTCTATTTGACTATCAGGTGTCGTGATTTTTTTTTCAAATGTATAATCTTGGGTGGAGACAGTTCAGCCTCTAGTACATGAACGCTGGTTCCATTCGCGAGATTGGGAAAATTTTCATGAAGGATTGTTCCTCTATACCTTCTAGACTTCTTTCTTTCTCCTCCCCTTCAGGGATTCCAATAATTCTGACGTTGGAATGTTTCATGGTATCGTTTATTTCCCTGATTCTGTTTTCCTGGTTTCTAAGTTGTTTTTTTCCAGGTTTCCTCCTGATCCTTTCTCTCTGTTTTTCTTCCAGAACACTAATTCTATCTTCTGTCTCAGTTACCCTAGCTTTGAGAGAGTTTAGATTAGATTGGAACTCATTGAGAGCGTTGTGAACCTCCTCCCTGGTAGCGTTAAGCTCCGCCCTAACATTGTGAAGATCATCTCTTGTCACTTTCAGCTTGACCTTAATAAATTCTGTTTGTCATCCATGTCTTTATCCAACCTAGCTATTGCCTGGATAATTGTTAGCCTGAATTCTCGACATATTGTCTATGTTGATAGCCACTAGCTCTGTTGCAGAAGATCCATCCTCTGTATTTTTCTTCTGTTGGGAATTCCTCCTCCTAGTCATTTTGTTGGGAGATGACCGAACAGATGTAGCTGGATGTATCAACTGTGGTGCAGTCAATGTGCACCCTGGAACACTTCTGAGCAATCAGGGTTCCCCACTCAAACAAGAGACAAAAGAAAAGAAAAAGAAAATGAAAAAAAAAGAAAAGAAAAAAAAGAAGAGAGAGAGAGGGAGAAAGGAAAGAAAGGGAAGATGAAAGAGAAGGTTCAGCCCAAATGGACCCTAAGGTAAGATTTATGAAGTATACAAACAAAAACAGACAAACAAAAAGACTGATACAAGAATATGACAAGAGAAAATATATATATATGCAAATAAAGGAAGAACCTTGTCAAAAAGAACCCCAAGTGTAAGATTTATATGCTATCAGGACAAACACAAAAACACAGAAACACTGGTGGAAGACAAAGATGGAAAGGTGTTTATAAATTCTCAGTGTGTGCGAGGACGTTTGTTTTGATTTTTCCTTTATGTATCTTGATATCTTTGTTAAAGGACTTAACTTTCCTAAGATAAAGGGGGATTAAAAATTGGTTTACCTATAGGGGTAGTATTGATTGGGGAAAGGGGATTACTTTGAAGTTTAACTCTATGTGAATATTAGAAGATAAAAATAAAAAGGAATAAACTAGACTAAACTAAACTAAAATAAAAAAAGGAATTCAAAAAATAGAAATGCAAAAGAAAAACAATGGTGTATGTGTCAAAAAGTTCAGGTTAGAAGGTTATTATGGAATTTGATGTACTGTACAGCTCACTGTGATGGTAAATAGGTTTTTAAAATTACCTATGTATAAAAAAAGTGAACCAGAATAGTGGGAATGGGTGAAAAATAAAAGTTTTCCTATGAAGTAGTGGTTTTTCTCTTGTAGTCCTTTTATTTTCTCTCTTTTTTTTTTTTTTCTTTCTTGGTTTGTTTTCTGGGGGCGGGGCCTGCCATATGGGTTTTCAGTCAATGATGTTCCCTGAGTTAAGTCCCCCACCCCCCTCAAGGGGGTGGGCTCTGAGGAAACTGTTTTTTTTTTTTTTCAGGTTTTTGTTCTCTGGTAGTTTTTATATGTGTTTGTATTTTTTTTTTTCTCTCACTTTGATCGCTTTTCATGGTTTTTGTAGTTTTAGAGGAAAACAAACTGCACCCTGATCTCCCTTTCAGAGAGAAGCCTCAGTCTGGATGCAGAGCCTAAAAAAGTTCCCCCTTGGCCACTGGCAGAGCAGGTTCCTAGTCATGGTCCCTGGGGATGCAGGATCTTTTGCTTGTACCCAAAGCTAAGGCAGTAGCGGTGTCTGGGCAGCTCCAGACTGCCAGAGAGGTTCCAAGCAGCAATTGCACACTGAGATTTTCCCGCTGTCCCGGGCTGAGAGTGCCTGGTCATTCTGGGTCTAAGAGCACCTGGCTTGACGCACCAATTTCAGGGGAGACTGTGGGTCGCGCGTGGGTCTCAGGCTCTGAGAATGGGGCGCAGGTCCAAAATCACCATGCTGGGCCTTCCACACACCTCTCTGGGGGGAGAGTTTAGTCTGAAACAATGGCGCATATCAAAGGGCGCCGGCTGAGCCTTTGTACCTCTCTCAGGGGAGTATCTCCTGAGATACTGGTTCTGCCGCCCAGCGTGGCTCCCATCCCTTCACAGGAAACAGACCCCATGCGTTCTTGTGCACGCTGGTGGCTTAGGGACCAAGAACTGGTTGCTCCGCCACATTCTCTCTGCCTCAGCGCCAGGGGAGAGTGTCCTGGGACCTGGGATTTAAGCCCCTGTCACTAGCCGCCCTGATTCCCACATCCCCCCCCCCCCCCCCCGCGATCCTTTGCTCTTTTGGAGTGCTTTCAACCAGTCTCCAAGTTAATGCTGATCCCCAGACGCAGAGCACTCTCGCTTGTATTGGGGTATTACTTTTACTTTCCAACCAGTCACCTCTGGTGGCTTGCTCCCCCTTTTATTTATCTTCAGATATCAGTTGCCGTTCCCACTTCGCTTTACCTGCCCACTGGCATCTTCTGCCCCTGTAGAGATCCAGATGTGTATAATTCTGATCTCAGGCTGATTTCATGGATGATCGCAGTTCTTTGGTAGGTAATCAGCTCACTTTGAGGTACAGGCTTAAAAGACTCCTCCTCCTACTTCCCCACCATCTTGTACCCCCCCAACCTGTTTTTAATTCCCTTTATGATATGAGAAATATCTTACAGATAGTAAGATGAACTTACCTTAAACTATAGATTGAAGTTTTTTTCCTATGCATGCATTATGAAACCACTTCACTTACAAAATCACAAAACATTTATCACACAAAAATTTCCTTGGGCCCCTTTGCAGTAAGTATTCACTATCAGAGCTAATGACTGTTCTCATCTCCAGGACTACATACCAGTGTTGTTTATTTTTAAATTTTGCTTAAATAAAATCTCACTATATGTTTTGTTTTGGTTGTCTTCTGACTAATGTTTTAGAGGTGGATATATATATCTGCATATACTAGTTTAAAGAATGTTTTAAAATTTTATTACTGAGTAGTATTCTACTGTGAATGAACTCTAATCTTGTCTATATGTCTCTTCAGATGACCTAAACTAACATAACTGGTACTGGAAGTGACCTGAGAAATTAGGTGATAAATGGGGATTGTGGTTGTTTTATTCACTACCTGGTATGGGAATAGGACTCCATTACAAGTGGTAGATGGAACAGACAAGTCCTACCGTAATATAAATGACTGATTGCTTAAGAAAGACTTCAGTGGTGGTGGGGTGCCTGGCTGGCTTAGTCAGTGAAGCATGCAACTCTTGATCACTTGATCTCAGGGTCATGAGTTCAAGCTTCACGTTGGAGTAGAGCTTTAATTAAAAAAAAAAGACAAAAACCCTAAAGATTTCAGTGGCAGTGGCCTGAGAAAACATCTTGTGGAAAAGCAATATTAGGGCCAGTGAATGATCCAGTCATTTGGAATTTAAGGTGAGAAACATTTCTGTGAATAGTGGAGTTATTTGCTTATTGCTAAGTTGTATCGGTGCTTTGGAATAAGAAATGGAAGGCCATAACAAGTGGTTATAATTTAAAGATAGGGACTTAAGGAACTCTTTTATAGTTTACAAAGACAACCTTATCTCTTGTACTAGAAGTACCATAGACAGTGTGTTGCTGGTGTGTTAACTCTCAGAGAGTTAACAGCTCCAATAAAATATAAACATCTAGATAAATGCCCCTGAATACATTGGCTCTGCAAATTCCTGCAAATTTTTCCCTCCCCAGGAATAAGCAGGCAGCTTCTTGGCAGTGTTTTTTTTTTTTTTTTTTTTTTTTTTTTTCTCAGTCTGTGCTGAGCTTGGTTGGGGTAAGGAATAGGGGAAGTTCTAGAATTTCTTAGACCAAGCTGTGTCTACATTCTCTCCTAGCTGCTTAGACTATGTGAGAAGCATCAGAGCTTCAGGATTGGTGAGAAAGAAGCAGTTCTTTGAAAAGCTGGAGAGAAGCTATGGTGTTAGATGCATGGATTAACTCTTATACTCCTCAGGGAGAAGGTGAGAGCTGGGATTTTTTAATGTACCCACTCTGTGCTGAGAAGTGAGGAAGCTCAGTGGTATCTACTAGCCCAAGCTACTGCCTCTGTTCTCCCTCAGACAGCTAGAAGGTGCCAAACATATCAGAGCTCCAAAACTGACAAGATAGAATCTAGTCATCAGGAAGCCCTTCTGAAAAGCTGGGATACTGGACATGTGAACAAATTCCTTTTTTCCCCTTGGTGAAGTTGGGACTTAGGGAATCTCTTCCTATTCATATGATGCTGTGACAGGGGCAGGGTCTCTGGTGAAAGGGTGTCCCTAATCTTAAATGCTTCAGTGAGCCTGGTTTTGCATTCTTGTGGGGTGCAGGAGACTTTCAATTAGTTTTTGATTGTTCTCAAAAGGAATTTTTGCATGGATTGTGGATGAATTGATGTGCTTATGGGATTAAGGAGGGATTTCCTATTCTTACACGTTGCTGATGTAGCTCTAGCATTAAGTATTGATGCATGATGCCACGTGGTTGAGTCTTGAAAACATTAGGCTAAAGGAAAGAAGCCAGTCATGAAAGACTGCATCCTTGTCCCCCTCCCCCCACACCTAGGTAACCATTAATCTACTTTGTACCTCTAGAGATTTGCTTATTGTGGACACTTTATACAAATGGACTCAGGCAATTTGTGATCTTTTGTGCCTCCTTTCTTGTACATTACCTAATTTTTTCAAGAGAGTCATGCATGTTATAGTATCTGTTGGTACTTGATTCCTTTTTATTGCCAAATAATATTCCATTGTATAGATATCCCCGCCTTTGGTTTATCCATTCATCAATTAATGAATCCTGTTGTCTTTTTTAAAATTTTTTTACTTTTGGGAATAAAGCTGCTGTAACCATTCATATTCATTCAGTCTTCCGTATGGGCATGTGTTTTCATTTCTGTTGTGTACATATTGGAGTGAAATTGTTAGGTCACATAGTAACTCTATGTTTAACATTTTGAGGAACCTCTAGAATTTTCTCCAAAATGGTTGCACCATTTTATATTCTACCAACAATGTATGAGGGTTCCAACTGCTCTGTGTACTTGTCGTTTTTGATTATAGCCATCCTAGTGGATATGAAGTGATATCTTCTGTGATTTTCATTTGTATACCCCTAAGTGACTAATGATATTGAACATATTTTCATGTGCTTATTGTCTGTTTGTATATCTTCTGTGAAGACTTTTTTTTACTTATTTCCTTTTCCCATTTTTAATATTATTTGTCTTTCAATTTTAGAAATGTGTTCTTTATGTATTAAGAGACCCATGTCTCTTAATCAGGTTCATGACTTACAAGTATTTTTTCCCCATTCAAGCATTGTCTTTTCACTTTCTCCAAACTGTCATATTTGCTGGGATGTATTTGTTTGTCTTATAATTTTTGATTGTGAGTTTTTTGTAAAACCTATTTGTGAAAGTTCAGTGTAGTCTATTTTCAAAGAAACTTTTTTTTTTCCAGTCTGTATTTGTTTAATTTTGCCGAAGGCCTGAGCCTACACCCTTAAGTAGCAAGTTAAAAGAAAATTCTCACACTGATGTTTGGGAATATACAAAGAATATGATTATAAGCCTAGCCTTCATGAAAGACCCATTTATTTTCATCTACATCCAGAACCAAGTTTGGCTAACATTTTTTTCCTGTCTGTCTGTTTCTGCTAGCCAGACAGTCTTCTAATATTCTCTCTCTCTCTCTCTTTTTTTTTTTTTCCCCCCAGAAAATACATGCACACTGAGTGACCTCCAGTCACTCTCTATCCCTGTTAGGACCCAAAGCCCAATCCCCAGTACTCTCCCAAATTTGTACGATCTCTAGGCAACAGTATTCTGTAGGTGTTCTCAGAGTGGGCAATGGTTCAATGCTGGCTTACCCTCCTGGAATGGAGCTGAAGCTTCATACAGCACTGCAGATGTGATTTGTTTACATTCTTTTAAAATATGTAATTGATTTTAAAGGTTATTTTAGATGATTCTAGCAGTTTTAGGTGCTTGATTAGCAGAATGGTTTAGGATTTTGAGTGTCCTATACTGACAGACATAAAAATCTTATGTAATATTTTATCAGTTGGAGTGTAATCCCATCCACCACTGGATGCACATTTTACCTTATAAATGGTTATCATTTATTTAACATAGGGTGTGTTATTATGTAAGACTAACATTTTATATCTACTGTGTAGAGATAGAGTTGAATATAATCTTCATAGCAAATATTCTCAACTTGCCTTCTGTATTTTCTTCCATTTGCCTAAAATTTTTAATTTCTTCCATGTTCCTTTTCTGTAATAACAAGGCTCTAATCCATATAATTCAATTACTAAATATGTGAGTAATATCTACTTTTATGTACTCTAATTTTTTAACAGATATCTCACAGTAGAATTGCATGTATTTCTTAGTTTTAGGTCAAATTAAATAATATTCTGCTAGAATATAGTTATTTCATCTTTTCTTCCTTCATTCAGTAAATATGTATGAACTTCTGGGTGCCAATATGTATGCTAGATATTGGAGATACATAAAATTTATTGCAAAAGACAAAGCTGACATTAACCTATAAATATGCAAATAATTATTGTCATTTTTTATGCAAACGATGGAAATTGCAGAATCTATAAACAAGTAAAATAAGAAATCTAAATGGCCAAGAACATATAGGAAAGGTGTTCTAAAATATAATATTGGATGTGGATTCTGTACTATAAGAGGAAGTTTGCTGGGTGAAGAAGCAATGGAAGATTATTCTAGGTGAAATATAAACTTAAGGGGAAGAAATCAGAGAAGGAGACAAACCATGAGAGGCTCTTGACTCTGGGAAGAAAACTGAGGGTTTCAGAAGGGAGAGGGTAGAGGGATGGGGTAGCTAGGTGATGGGTATTAAGGAGAGCATATGTTGTGATGAGCACTGGGTGTTACACACAACTGATAAGTCATTGAACTCTACATCAAAACCTAATGATGTACTATATGTTTGCTAACTGAACATAATAAAAAGGTACATAGAAGGCAAGTATACGGTAAAAAAAATAATGAACTCTACAGTCTATTTAAAAAAGGAAAAGAGAGTCAGTATAAATCTGACATTTTGAAAAAGTAAATTAGAGATGAGTTCCAGAAGCAGGTTGGCTTTTGAAAGCCCATTAAGGATATGAACCTTCTTCTCAATGCGAGAAAATAGTTTTAGTCATGGAAGAAACATTGAGAATTGCATTTTAATTTCATCACTCTGGATGCATGTGGAGAATCATTCAATGGAGGAAAGAACATATAACATGGTTTAAAATCAATTAGAAAACTGTTGCCTAGAGAAGACAGGAGGAAATGTTGGTGTCTTGAATTGGGAGATAGTACTTAAGATTACCATCAATGAGTATGGGATTCCCAATTTACCATGCACTGCCCCCTCTTCAACACTCACAATCAAATCAGATTTAACTGATAATTAAAATAAGGATTACAAGATTATCAGAGGCAAATTTAAGTGTGGTTTTATGTAAATCTCTTGGAAAGAAAAAAATTACATGATATAGTACCTAAAACCAAGAAATATGCTTCTGCTTTTAGTTATTGAGGTTTGAAAGGCAACTGTGCATCCTTACGATATTTCTTGGAGCACTTGGTTTCAAGGCTGCTTTTTGTAGTTTGGCTGAAACTGTCCTGTATATTATTATCTTTATTTTATATTCACTCTACTGTGAAACTTTATTATTATTTTTTGTCTCATTGGAATAAGAGATTAGAATGATATCTTTCCCACTGATGACATTATTTAACTCATGATTTGTATTGCTACCTCATGTATAGATAGTATAATTTTATGAATGTTAACAATCCACATCTATTAAAATAATTTCTATTGCTATTCACCATATTTTTAATATTTATTTCTTCACTAATAAATATATATTGAATATCCATAGAAAAGTGCTCAATGATTTCAAATGTATATTTTGCTGTAGGTCACTCATTATCATTATGAGCTTTAGCAGTAGTAAATGTGAATTAAAATATTTTATGATATTCTGCACAGGTGTGGTTCTGGACTAGTCACTCTAACATAAGAAAAGTGAAACCATGTATTATATACAATCTATTCATCTTCTGTTAGCACAGTATTTGAAAGTTGTGTTAATTATATGGTGCTCAAATCTAGAAGTTCTGTATAGAGATAACATGTTGGAACTGTAATTTTCTCATGGCCCCTTGCATTTTCTGATTTCTCAGAGTGTAAATAGTAGGATTCAGTAAGGGTGTGATAACAGTTAAAATACAGCAAGGACTTTATTGCCAGCAAAACTGTTGAATGGCCAGGCATAGATAAAGATACAAGGTCCAAAGAACAGAGTGACCACAATGATGTGTGCAGACAGTGTGGACAGAGCCTTGGAGAGCCCTCCGGATGATCTTTGTTGTACAGTGATCAGGATGACAGTGTAGGAGACAAGGAGGAGGATGAAACAGATGAATGAGAGCAGCCCACTGTCAGCAATGACAAAGAATTCCAGGGTGTATGTGTCCATACAAGCAAGCTTAATCACAAGGGGAAGGTCACAAAATATATTGTCTATGACATTGGGGCCACAGAAAGGCAAGTTTACTGTTAGTACCATCTGGCTCATGGTGTGTACAAACCCAATTATCCATGAAAGTATCACAAATCCACTCAGCAGCCTCTGGCTCATGATTGTCCTGCAGTGCAGAGGTTTGCATATGGCTACATATCTGTCAAAGGCCATGGCTATCAAAAGAGTCATCTAGGCACCCCCAAAGAAGTGCATAAAGAACATCTGGGTCATGCAGCCCCATATGGAGATGGTCTTGTGTTCATTGAGTAAGTCTGTGATCATGTTGGGTGTGGTGACAGTGGAGAGACACATATCCAGAAAAGAGAGGTTTCCAAGGAGGAAGTACATGGGAGAATGAAGAGTGGAACTAAATGTCACTGTGACCATAATGAGAATATTTCCCAACACAGTGGCACTGTAGATTAAGGAGAATGTTACAAATTAGAGAATCTGAAGTTCCCATCCTCCGGAAAATCCTAGTAAAATAAACTCAGTCACTACAGATCCACTTTTAGGATCCATTTCTTTGATTCAGAAAGGCTGCAGAAGTTCTTTTATACAAAGAGAATAAATAAAAATAAAGTCACAATTAGCACTGATGATTTCCTATTTCTATTTGATGAATAATAGTTGAACTTATGAAAATATATAATATTAAACATATCAGCATCACTGTCTATAATTTGAAATTTATTTGTCACATCACTTTGAAACAATATAGCTATACAGCAATTGAAAAGCATTTGAAGGAGTATACATTTTATTTTCTATTTTTTTATTCTGGTAAATGACCCTCTTTTATCAATTGATCTTGATTGTTACTAATTTGCTCACATGGAAAAATTAGATAAGTAGTTATATTAGTATTTATTTTGCCTCTTGAGATTATCATACAACAATATCTAAGAAAGATGCAATTTGAAAGATAAGGAAATTGTATTGTTGTGTATCAGTGAGGTAAGCTCATTAAGCTCATTCCATGTTTCTAAAATGAAGAAAGAAATATAAACACACACACACACACACACAACATAGGGCTAACTTGTATGTGAAAGAAAGTCCTTTAGTTCATTAAAGATTGTTTTGCTTTTTGGATGGCTGGGTGGCTCAGATGGTTAAGGATCCAATTCTTGGTTTCAGCTCAAGTCATGATCTCAGGATTGTGAGATCGAGCCCTGCACAGAGCTCCACACTTATCTGCTTGAGATTCTCTCTCTGCCTGTCCCCCAGCTCATACATTCTAAATAAATAAATAAATAAATAAAATCTTTTAAAAATAATTTTTCTTTTTCTTTCTGTTGGGTAGTACACTGAGAATTTCTGGAAGCATGGACTCATCCTTAGTTCTTTATGAACATGTTTTCTCAATTTCTTATATTGCTATTGTTCACAGTGAGAAGTGGGTGTGTTTTGTGTAAATGTATGTATGTGATAGTTAAGAAGTAAATAGTGAAATGATTCAACCCTAACATACAGATTTTGCTTCAGTTGTAACATGTCATACTAAATTGTCTTTACTTGGTGTTTTTATTGTTCACAGGATCTAGAATGATATAAAATGATCAGTAACAATTAAGTGATCAGTATGTGCTATACTGTGTTCTAAGTATTTCATATTTATTGATGCATTTATTAATGTTCATAGCAATCCCATGAAGGCAGTATTATTATTATTATTATTTTGCATATAAGGAAACTAAGGCATAGAAGTATTTAATGACTTACAGTTACACAGCTAACAAAGGTCAAAGCTGGTATTCAAGCCCAGTCAATCTGATCCTGAATCTAGGCCCATTCCAATGTACATGTTAAACCAAATAAAAACATTAAGTTAGTACATGGGAAGAAGAGAATTCAGAGCAGCGAGTAAGATGAATAGTACCTTTAGAAAAGGGACTGAATGCAAATAGGAAGGTACATAGAGAGTATCTGTTCTCTTTTCTCCAATGACCTGTAACTTTCTCCTTTTTATTTCTACTCGGGTCCTAGTCAAAATATCCTACCACCATTCTCCAACATTAATTCCCTCGACTATTTTCCTATTTGAGACATTATTAAGAATTGGATAATGCATATAAATTAGGGCAAATAAAGATGAAAGTGATGTTCTTGTCAGTCAACCTCCAGGACTAGACAGAGTGGATTTTGAATGATAACAGTGGGTCTGGAAGAGGACAGCCACCCAGTGCATGGTCTTCAACGGGCTGTGTTTCATGATTATCTGGTGAGTGAGCAAGAATTGTCCTTTGGAGACCTTTGTGAAAGTAATTAAAAAAAAAAAAAAAAGATTTTATTTTTTCGGTTGTTTGTTTAGAGGGAGCCAGTAGGGGGAGGGGCCAAAGGAGAGGAAGAGAGAGAATTTCAAGCAGACTGCATGCTGAGTGTGGAGCCTGATGCAGGACTCCATCTCACCATCCTGAGATCATGACCTAAGCTGAAATCAAGGATGCTCACTGACTGATCAGCCAGGTGCCCCAAAAGTAATTTTAATAATTAGATGCTCTTTGGAGAAATGAGAATGAATATGAAATGAATATGCCAACTACAATTTGGGAATAACTTTGCTACATGGAATTTCATGCCCCATGATACAACAGAGAAACTTGCATATGGAATGAATACAGTGAAGTATAATGCAGTTAATACAAGTAAAGCCTATTTTATAGTTTTATTTGCCTTTTAATTTTGTTTTAGAGGGAAAACTGGCATTCATTTATGTTGATAGCTTGCCAACATTTGTTTCTCTTATTTCTCTTTTTCCTTTCCCAAGCAAATCTCTAAAACTATTTCTTTAATTCTACACTTAATATACCTGTTCTTGTATGATGAGTGAATAAAGGCAATATAAATGAAAGGAAAGAATGCATATAGTTTAGACAAAAATTCTGTTAGTGAAGAAAATTTTCTTCACTCGAATAATCAATTGCATATTTTATTGTAATTATTTTACTTAGTTTATGATGTACTTTGGAGGAAGCTGAAGGTAGAATAATTATATATTTGACTAGGAAGGAACTTTGAAATCATTTATTCCCCACATCTTCATTAGTAAATGAAAAATCTAGATCCCCATAAAGTAAATTTTGCAGGTCTTAGACACAGGACTACCCTAAAGAGATGCAGTATTAGGTGAGAGGATGTATGTGTAGGATTCTGGCCAGGCACAGAATTAGCACCAAGACAGCATGCGCTATATCTGAATCATTCATGTAAATCCAAGATTACAAATCAAGAATTTTCCATGTAAATCCCCATTAGGAAAGGAACAAGCCAAAGCTTGTTTTATTAAGTAGTTGGATATGAGCATTTCTGCTCTTCCTCACGTATATACAATATATATTACTTAATGTAGGACTAACTGATTCAAGTAAATATTTCCTCCTTTCATTATAGGCACTTGAAGAGAAAAATAAAAATTTCAATCTCCACTGATTTTTGTTTTTCAAAATTTATGCATACTTACTGTAAAGTATTGAATGACCTCAAAAACATTAGGCTAAGTAAAATAAGCCTGATACAAAAGGCCATATGTATGATTTTATTTCTGTGAAAAGACTTCTAAACAAGTCTATAGAGACAGAAGGTGTGTAGTTTGAGCTATGGAGTGAGTATAGATGGTCAGTCTTTCCTTTCTGTGATGATAAAATTATTTAAGATAATATTGTGGTGATGGTTGCATAGCTTTGTGAATATAATAATAATCACTCACTGTAGTGAGTGCTGTGAAGCATGTAAACCTGGCAATCCACAGACCTGTACCCCTGGGGCTAATAATACATTATATGTTAATTAAAAATTTTTAAAAATTAAAAAAGTAATCACTTAAATATATATTGAAATCATGTGAATTTCACAGTATATGAATTATAGTTGAGTAAAACTGAAACCTACTATATATTTTTTGCTTTTATTCTTAAGTTTTAAGTATCATTAATATATTAGTTTAGTGTTTTTATTATTTTTAATTTATTTTTTATTTTCAGCATAACAGTATTATTTTTGCACCACACCCAGTGCTCCATGCAATGCATGCCCTCTATAATACCCACCACCTGGGACCCCAACCTCCCACCCCCTACCCCTTCAAAACCCTCAGATTGTTTTTCAGAGTCCATAGTCTCTCATGGTTCACTTCCCCTTCCAATTTCCCCCAACTCCCTTCTCCTCTCTATCTCCCCATGTCCTCCATGCTATTTGTTATGCTTCACAAATAAGTAAAACCATATGATAATTGACTCTCTCTGCTTGACTGATTTCACTCAGCATAATCTCTTCTAGTCCTGTCCATGTTGCTACAAAACTTGGGTATTCATCCTTTCTGATGGAGGCATAATACTCCATAGTGTATATGGATCACATCTTCCTTATCCATTTTTCCATTGAAGGGCATCTTGGTTCTTTCCACAGTTTGGCGACCGTGGCCATTGCTGCTATAAACATTGGGTTAGAGATGACCTTTCTTTTCATGACATCTGTATCTTTAGGGTAAATACCCAGGAGTGCAATTGCAGGGTCATAGGGAAGTTCTATTTTTAATTTCTTGAGGAATCTCCACACTGTTCTCCAAAGAGGCTGCACCAACTTGCATTCCCACCAACAGTGTAAGAGGGTTCCCCTTTCTCCACATCCTCTCCAACACATGTTGTTTCCTGTTTTGTTAATTTTGGCCATTCTAACTGGTGTGAGGTGATATATCAATGTGGTTTTAATTTGAATCTCCCTGAGGGCTAATGATGATGAACATTTTTTCATGTGTCTGATAGCCATTTGTATGTCTTGATTGGAGACAATCAAGACAATCAACGTTCATATCTTCTGCCCATTTTTTGATATGTTTGCCTGTTTCGTGTGTGTTGAGTTTGAAGAGTTCATTATAGATCCTGGGTATCAACCTTTTGTCTTTACTGTCATTTGCAAATATCTTCTCCCATTCTGTGGGTTGCCTTTTTGTTTTCTTGACTGTTTCCTTTGCTGTGCAGAAGCTTTTGATTTTAATGAAGTCCCAAAAGTTTATTTTCACTTTGTTTCCTTTGCCTTTGGAGACATATCTTGAAAGAAGTTGCTGTGGCTGATATTGAAAAGGTTACTCCCTATGTTCTCCTCTAAGATTCTGATGGATTCCTGTCTCACGTTGAGGTCTTTTATCCATTTTGAGTTTTTCTTTGTGTACGGTGTAAGACAATGGTCGAATTTCATTCTTCTGCATATAGCTGTCCAGTTTTCCCAGCACCATTTATTGAAGAGACTGTCTTCTTTCTACCATATATTTTTTCCTGTTTTGTTGAAGATTAATTGACCATAGAGTTGAGGGTTCATATCTGGGCTCTCTACTCTGTTCCACTGGTCTATGTGTCTGCTTGATGATAAGTGTCTTATGATGTCCAAATGGTAGACAAACTGCAAGACTGAAACAAGGAAAATGTATCTGAGCAGGGACATCAGGGGTAACACACTGCAGTGTTATTGAGTCCAGAAATTAAACAACCAACCAACCAAATGATTACAAGAGCATCAACATTGGAAAGGAGAGAGATCAGTTACTGGAGTCTCTCTGATGTTGGTGATTCTTCACTTGTTGGAGTGAACCAAATTTAAAATGGTATTGATTTATGTCCTTCTCACTTACTTAATACATGATATATATATATATAAAATATGAAATATAAGCATTATTTATATTAGTTATATTAGTTTTAATTATATTGGTTATATTAGTTTCAGGTGTACAATATATTGATCTAGCTGTTCTATATATTAATCAGTGTTCATCACGATACATGTAGTCAGCATTTGTTTCCATACAATATTATGCTTGTGCACTGTTGGTGGAAATGTAAATTGATGTCACCACCATGGAAAACATTTTCATTTGCTTTTATTATATGGTGTGGCAATATTACGAGGTATCACAAACACTTTAGTCTCATACATGATCTTTCCTACCCTATTGAGTAACACTAATCCTTGTATACCTTGATAATTGGGATCAGTCTTTTCAGCTGTCTTAATAAGTTCTTCTGTTAAATCGGTATTAGAAGACTGGAAATGCTAGTGAGTCTTTATATTTATATCAGTGGGAAATTGTTCTTTCCTCTTGTTGGAAAGAGTTATTTATTGGGAACTTGTAAAGGAAGGCACAAGAAAAAAAAATATATGTATGTTCTTAATATTTAGAGAGAAAATCTGTTGCAAAAGCATAGATTTGAAGTTAGAGGTAAGAACTGATTCTTGGTCTAGTACTTAAAGTTTCTGTGGCAAGTTTATTAAATTTTATAATACTCAGTTTTCTACTTAAAATATGTTAATAATATGCTCTATTTTCATTGCTGTAAGGTTAAGAGAATACACATGTAAGGTGCCAGATCCGTGCTTAGAACTCAGTGAATCCTTACTCAGAATCTCAAGTAGTTGATAAGAAGCTGAAAATTAGGGGAGGAGTCAAGATGGCAGAGAAGTAGCAGGCTGAGACTACTTCAGCTAGCCAGAGATCAGCTAGATAGCTTATCTAAAGATTGCAAACACCTGCAAATCCATCAGCAGATTGAAGAGAAGAACAGCAATTCTGGAAACAGAAAAACAACCACTTTCTGACAGGTAGGACCGGCGGAGAAGTGAATCCAAAGCGATGGGAAGATAGACCCTGGGGGGAGGGGCCGGCTCCTGGCAAGCGGCGGAGCGAAGGAGCACAAATCAGGACTTTTTTTTTTTTTTTTTTTTAAAGATTTTATTTATTTATTTGACAGAGAGAGATCACAAGTAGGCAGAGAGGCAAGGCAGGGAGAGAGGAGGAAGCAGGCTCCCTGCTGAGCAGAGAGCCCGATGTGGGACTCGATCCCAGGACCCTGAGATCATGACCTGAGCCGAAGGCAGCGGCTTAACCCACTGAGCCACCCAGGCGCCCCAAATCAGGACTTTAAAAGTCTGTTCTGCTGAGGGACATCACTCCAGAGGCTAAACCAGGGTGAAGCCCATGCGGGGTCCGCGTGGCCTCAGGTGCCGCAGGGTCACAGAAGGATTAGGGAAATCTGAGTGTTGCAGAGCTTGCGTGTATTGGAATGGGAAAGACGGCAACAGAGACAGAGCCGACAGTAAGCTCACAGCTTGGGATTACCTTGAACCGGTCGCAGGCTCGGTGAGCTTGGAGCGTGGCCGGAAGTCAGGCAGACAGGAGTAACTGGGCGCTTTTTCTCTGAGGGCGCACTGAGGAGTGGAGCCCCCGGGCTCTCGGCTCCTCCGGGCCGGAGACCAGGAGGCCGCCATTGGTATTCCAGTCCTCCAGAACTCTACGAAAGCCCTCAGGGAACAAAGCTAGAGCGGATTAGTCAGCCCAGCCTCCTGGTAAGGGCAGTGCAATTCCGCCTGGGGCAAAAACACTTGAGAATCACTACACCAGGCCCCTCCCCCAGAAGATCAACAAGAAATCCAGCCAAGACCAAGTTCACCTACAAAGGAGTGCAGTTTCAATACCAAGGAGAGCAGCAGAATTCCAGAGGAGGAGAAAGCAAAGCACGGAACTCATGACTTTCTCCCTGTGATTTTTTTTCTTTTCTTTTTTTTTCCCCTGTGATTGTTTTAGTCTTGCAGTTAATTTAATTTTTTTCTTTTTCAGTTTTTTTCTCTTCTTCTGCTGAAATTTTTTTAAACTTTTACCTTTTTCTTTTTTAACTTTTTTAAACTAGTTTATCTAATATATATATTTCTTCCTTTTTATATTTTTCTTTATTCGTTTTCCTATTTTAAATTCTTTTCTTTTTTTTTTTTTCTTTCTTTTTGAACCTCTTTTTATCCCCTTTCTCCCCCCCTCACGATTTGGCATCTCTTCTGATTTGGTTAAACCATATTTTCTTGGGGTTGTTACCACACTTTTAGTATTTTAATTGCTCTTTCATATACTCTTATCTGGACAAAATGACAAGGCGGAAAAATTCACCTCAAAAAAAAGAACAAGAGGCAGTACCAAAGGCTAGGGACCTAATCAATACAGACATTGGTAATATGTCAGATCTAGAGTTCAGAATGACAATTCTCAACGTTCTAGCAGGAGTCGAAAAAGGAATGGAAGATATTAGAGAAACCCTCTTGGGAGATATAAAAGCCCTTTCTGAGAAATAAAAGAACTAAAATCTAACCAAGTTGAAATTAAAAAAGCAATTAATGAGGTACAATCAAAAATGGAGGCTCTCACTGCTAGGATAAATGAGGCAGAAGGGAATTAGTGATATAGAAGACCAAATGACAAAGAATAAAGAAGCTGAGCAAAAGAGGGACAAACAGCTACTGGACCATGAGGGGAGAATTCGAGAGATAAGTGACACCATAAGATGAAACAACATTAGATTAATTGGGATTCCAGAAGAAGAAGAAAGAGAGAGGGGAGCAGAAGGTATACTGGAGAGAATTATTGGGGAGAATTTCCCCAATATGGCAAAGGGAATGAGCATCAAAATTCGGAGGTTCAGAGAACGCCCCTCAAAATCAATAAGAATAGGCCCACACCCCGTCACCTTATAGTAAAATTGACAAGTCTTAGTGACAAAGAGAAAATCTTGAAAGCAGCCCAGGAAAAGAAGTCTGTAACATACAATGGTAAAAATATTAGATTGGCAGCTGACTTATCCACAGAGACCTGGCAGGCCAGAAAGAGCTGGCATGATATTTTCAGAGCACTAAACGAGAAAAACATGCAGCCAAGAATACTATATCCAGCTGGGCTATCATTGAAAATGGAGAGATTAAAAGCTTCCAGGACAAACAAAAACTGAAAGAATCTGCAAACACCAAACCAGCTCTACAGGAAATATTGAAAGGGGTCCTCTAATATACAGTAACAGTCACCTTACAGGCAATACAATGGCACTAAATTCATATCTCTCAATAGTTACCCTGAATGTTAATGGGCTAAATGCCCCTGTCAAAAGACACAGGGTATCAGAATGGATAAAAAAACAAAACTCATCTATATGTTGCCTCCAAGAAACTCATTTTAAGCCCAAAGACACCTCCAGATTTAAAGTGAGGGGGTGGAAAAGAATTTACCATGCTAATGGACATCAGAAGAAAGCAGGAATGGCAATCCTTATATCAGATCAATTAGATTTTAAACCAAAGACTATAATAAGAGATGAGGAAGGACACTATATCATACTCAAAGGGTCTGTCCAACAAGAAGATCTAACAATTTTAAATATCTAAGCCCCCAACGTGGGAGCAGCCAAATATATAAACCAATTAATAACAAAATCAAAGAAACACATCAACAATAATACAATAATAGTAGGGGACTTTAACACTCCCCTCACTGAAATGGACAGATCATCCAAGCAAAAGATCAGCAAGGAAATAAAGGCCTTAAACAACACATTGGACCAGATGGACATCACAGATATATTCAGAACATTTCATCCCAAAGTAACAGAATACACATTCTTCTCTAGTGCACATGGAACATTCTCCAGAATAGATCACATCCTCGGTCCTAAATCAGGCCTCAACCGGTATCAAAAGATTGGCATCATTCCCTGCATATTTTCAGACCACAATGCTCTAAAGCTAGAACTCAACCACAAAAGGAAGTTTGGAAAGTACCCAATACATGGAGACTAAACAGCATCCTTCTAAAGAATGAATGGGTCAACCGGGAAATTAAAGAATAATTGAAAAAAAAAATCATGGAAACAAATGATAATGAAAATACAACAGTTCAAAATCTGTGGGACACAACAAAGGGAGTCCTGAGAGGAAAATATATAGCGGTACAAGGCTTCCTCAATAAACAAGAAATGTCTCAGGTACACAACCTAACCCTACACCTAAAGGAGCTGGAGAAAGAACAAGAAAGAAACCCTAAGCCCAGCAGGAGAAGTGAAATCATAAAGATCAGAGCAGTAATCAATGAAATAGAAACCAAAAATACAATAGCACAAATCAACGAAACTAGGAGGTGGTACTTTGAAAGAATTAATAAAATTGATAAACCCCTGTCCAGACTTACCAAAAAGAAAAGAGAAAGGACCCAAATAAATAAAATCATGAATGAAAGAGGAGAGATCACAACTAACACCAAAGAAATACAAACTATTATAAGAACATACTATGAGCAACTCTATGCCAACAAATTTGACAATCTGGAAGAAATTCATGCATTCCTAGAAACATATAAACTACCACAACTGAACCAGGAAGAAGTAGAATACCTGAACAGACCCATAACCAGTAAGGAGATTGAAACAGACATTAAAAATCTCCAAACAAACAAAAGCCCAGGGCCAGATGGCTTCCCAGGGGAATTCTACCAAACATTTAAATAGAACTAATTCCTATTCTCCTGAAACAGTTCCAAAAAAATAGAAATGGAAGGAAAACTTCCAAACTCATTTAATGAGGCCAGCATCACCTTGATCCCAAAACCAGACAAGGATCCCATCAAAAAAGAGAGCTATCGACCAATATCCTTGATGAACACAGATGCGAAAATTCTCACCAAAATACTAGCCAATAGGATTCAACAGTACATTAAAAGGTTTATTCACCACGAACAAGTGGGATTTATTCCAGGGCTGCAAGGTTGGTTCAACATCCGCAAATCAATCAATGTGATACAACACATCAATAAAAGAAAGAACAAGAACCATATGATACTCTCAATAGATGCTGAAAGAGCATTTGACAAAGTACAGCATCCCTTCCTGATCAAAACTCTTCAACGTGTAGGGATAGAGGGCATATACCTCAATATCATCAAAGCCATCTATGAAAAACCCACCGCAAATATCATTCTCAATGGAGAAAAACTGAAAGCTTTTCCACTAAGGTCAGGAACACGGCAGGGATGTCCATTATCACCACTGCTATTCAACATAGTACTAGAGGTCCTAGCCTCAGCAATCAGACAACAAAAGGAAATTAAAGGCATCCAAATCGGCAAAGAAGAAGTCAAATTATCACTCTTCGCAGATGATATGATACAATATGTGGAAAACCCACAAGACTCCACTCCAAAACTGCTAGAACTTGTACAGGAATTCAGTAAAGTGTCAGGATATAAAATCAATGCACAGAAATCAGTTGCATTTCTCTGCACCACAACAAGACAGAAGAAAGAGAAATTGAGGAGTCAATCCCATTTACAATTGCACCCAAAACCATAAGATACCTAGGAATAAACCTAACCAAAGAGACTAAGAATCTACACTCAGAAAACTATAAAGTACTCATGAAAGAAATTGAGGAAGACAAAGAAACGGAAAAATGTTCCATGCTCCTGGATTGGAAGCATAAATATTATGAAAATATCTATGCTACCTAAAGCAATCTACACATTTAATGCAATTCCATTTCTGCAAAGAAGACATCCAGATGGCCAACAGACACATGAAAAAGTGCTCCATATCACTCAGCAGCAGGGAAATACAAATCAAAACTACAATGAGATATCACCTCACATCAGTCAGAATGGCTAAAATCAACAAGTCAGGAAATGACAGATGCTGGCGAGGATGCGGAGAAAGGGGAATCCTCCTACACTGTTGGTGGGAATGCAAGCTGGTGCAGCCACTCTGGAAAACAGCATGGAGGTTCCTCAAAATGTTGAAAATAGAACTGCCCTATGACCCAGCAATTGCACTATTGGGTATTA
>NC_081569.1:51014034-51023973 GCF_022355385.1 Mustela nigripes | reverse complement strand
GCGGAGAAAGGGGAACCCTCCTACACTGTTGGTGGGAATGCAAGCTGGTGCAGCCACTCTGGAAAACAGCATGGAGGTTCCTCAAAATGTTGAAAATAGAACTGCCCTATGACCCAGCAATTGCACTATTGGGTATTTACCCTAAAGATACAAACGTAGTGATCCAAAGGGGCACGTGCACCCGAATGTTTATAGCAGCAATGTCCACAATAGCCAAACTATGGAAAGAACCTAGATGTCCATCAACAGATGAATGGATCAAGAAGATGTGGTATATATACACAATGGAATACTATGCAGCCATCAAAAGAAATGAAATCTTGCCATTTGCGACAACATGGATGGAACTAGAGCGTATCATGCTTAGCGAAATAAGTCAAGCAGAGAAAGATAACTATCATATGATCTCCCTGATATGATGAAGTGGTGATGCAACATGGGGGCTTAAGTGGGTAGGAGAAGAATCAATGAAACAAGATGGGATTGGGAGGTTGACAAACCATAAGTGACTCTTAATCTTACAAAACAAACTGAGGGTTGCTGGGGGGAGGGGGGTTGGGAGAAGGGAGGGTGGGGTTATGGACATTGGGGAGGGTGTGTGCTTTGGTGAGTGCTGTGAAGTGTGTAAACCTGGCGATTCACAGACCTCTACCCCTGGGGATAAAAATACATGTTTATATAAAAATTAAAAAATTAATAAAAAAAAGAAGCTGAAAATTACAATATATATGAATGTGATTATATTGGAATGGTTTATATTTAGATGCATAATTTCAGATGTTTGATATCCCAAATGTGACTTATGGTTAATAAAAAATCATACACCTCCGTATTTTTGGATGATGATGTCAACAATGATGATGATACTTTTGATGATTATAATGTTTCAATTAAAAGGTTGTTCTACAGGCAACCATCTCAGGTCCTGTCCCTCTTCAGGAGCTGTGTACTATTACTTGACTATTGTTCAGTAAAACTTGCTTTGCTGCTCACCAAAAAAAAAAAAAAAAAAAAAGGCTGTTCTGGAACTCACTTGCTTGGTTTTTATTTTCTTACTGCTTTCATGTCTTTATTCCTGAGTGTGTAGATGATTATATTTTATTTTATTTTATTTAAAAGATTTTATTTATCTATTTAACAGAGAGAAAGATCACAGGTTGGCAGAGAGAGAGGGGGAAGCAGGTTCCCTGCTGAACAGAGAGCCCCATTCGGGGCTTGATTGCAGGGTCCTGAGATCATGACCTGAGCCAAAAACAGAGGCTTAGCCCACTGAGCCACCCAGGCGTCCCTAGATGATTCTATTTTAAAGGGAAGTGAAAAAAGTGTAATTCATGAAGAGGTTCTTACTTATGGAGACCCTGCTGAATGGTCATAAGTAAATAAAGATGCAAGGTCCAAAGTACAGTACAACCACAGTAGTGTGAGCTGAAAGAGTGAACAGAGCTTTGGAAGACCCTCTGGAGGAGTGATCCTGGACAGTAATCAGAATGATGCTATCAGAGATGAACAGAAAGATAAAATACATTAAAGTCAGTGGTCCACTGACTGCAATGAATAATAGCTCCAAGATGTAATATCAATACAGGCAAGTCTGATGACTTGAGGCAGATCACACACACACACACACACACACACACACACATACACAAATTATTCACAACATTGGGGCCACATAATAGTGAAGTTACTGTGAACACCTTTTGGCTCATAGTTTTCACAAAACCAGTGGTCAGGACACAAGTACAAGTTCAATGCAAACATGGTGGCTCATGATAGTTTTGTAATGGAGGGATTTACATATGGCAGTCAATCTATCAGTTGCCATGGCTACAAGCAACATCATCTCACTTCCACCTAAAAGGTGAGGGAAGAACATCTGGACCATGCAACCTTCTTAAAAGATAGCCTTATAATCAGTAATTAGGTCACAGATCATTTTAGGAGTAGCAAAGGAGGCTAGGGACATATCAATAAATGAGAGTTTGGCCCATAAGAAGTACATGGGAAAGTTTAGTGAGGGCCCAATTTTATTCCAAAGATAATGAGTTTACCTAATACAGTGACTATTTAGATAATTGAAAAGAAAAAACAAATCTGTAACTCATGAAACTGTGACTCCCAGGAAAATAAACTCAAGACACTATGGAGTTGATTTTGTTTCTCCATTTGTTGGACTGTTGGCATATGTTACCTAACACAAAACAAAACTAAACTAAAATAGAATAAAGTCTGTGAATTGAAGTTGGGAGAGGAAATACATATTCAATTAACTTTATTTTTAAAATCCGCTGAAATGTGCAAAAAGAATTGAAAGTGTTGAACAATATTGAGTCCAAAAATTTGTTAAAAAAGGAATGCATGTTGGTGCAACCACTTTGGAAAACGGTGTGGAGATTCTTTAGGGAATTAAATACAGAGCTACCCTATGACCCTGCAATTGCATTACTGGGTATTTATCCCAAAGATACAGATGTAGTGAAAAGAAGGACCATCTGTATCCCAGTGTTCATAGCAGCAATGGCCACAGTCGCCAAACTCTGGAAAGAACCAAGATACCCTTCAACAGATGAATGGATAAAGAAGATATGGTCCATATATACTATAAAGTATATATGCCTCCATCAGAAAGGATGTATATACTATGAAGTATATATGCCCCCATCAGAAAGGATGAATACCCAACTTTTGTATCAACATGGATGGGACTAGAAGAGATTATGCTGAGTAAAAAAAGTCAAGCAGAGAGAGTCAATTATATAGTTTTGTTTATTTGTGGAGCATAAGGAATAACACGGAGGACATGGGGAGATGGAGAGGAGAAGTGAGTTGGGGGAAACTGAGAGGGGTAGATGAACCATGAGGGACTGTGGACTCTGAGAAAGAAACTGAAGGTTTTGGAGAGGAGAGTATTGGGAGGTTGGGTGAACCTGGTGGTGGGTATTATTGAGGGTCCATATTGTATGGGGCACTGGATGTGGTGCAAAAACAATGAATTCTGGAACACTGAAAAGAAATTTAAAAAATAAATAAAAATTAAGAAAAGTTATTGCCAAATATATATAAAAAATTCTTAGCAAAGGTTATAAGGGATTTCTGACCAAAATGGAGACATTTGAACAAGATTGAAGTCAGCAATACCTAACTCATATCTGCACTAATCTTGAGAAAAGTGGTATCTGAGTTGGTGAAAGAATTTAGAAATTCCTTGCCCCCTTTTTAGAGGATAAGGTATAGATTTATCAGTCATCCATGGACAAATAAGAGGTTTTATCTTGAAATCTATTTCTTTGTTGCATTAGAGTAAGGGGCATATCTGTGGAGGAAATGCTAAATGGTTTTATAACTAAAAAGCAGGACCAAGAAAAATAAAATTAAGTAGATGGAATATAGAATATGGAGAATCTAGAAGTCAGTTCTGTAGTGGCTTCTGAAATTCAGATGAGCATCAATAATAAACACTATGAGTTTTAGACAGTTGAGTCTATGGTTGGCCAAATTGAGATGGCTGCTCACCTTTTTCCATAAGGTGGAGAAATGGCTCAGATGTTTGGGTGTTCTCCAATAGGCTCTGACTTAACCTCCAAGCCTATATGAAGTTAGTAGATAGGAAGGTATTGTGCTCAGGTATGGCAGAAATAAATGCTTGCTGCTAGCTTCCTACTCCTTGGTTAAGTTACCTTCCTTGTCCAGTGGCTAAACATCCTAATGGATTTGGTATAACTTCCATATTATTTGCAAGAGAGTATGGTTATAGAGTTCTGATAAACAAAGGAGCATCTGTAGGGAATAGATCCATGTGTTTCTAGATGACTAAGGCAGACCCATGAGGAATGACATCCATTTAAACGTGAATGATGCCAGCCAGAATCGTTTTTCTTTTTGAGAAAGCAAATGAAAGTTTATTGATTAACAAGAAAAATTGTTCATGATATATTATGAAATAAAAAATGCAAGTTATAGTGTAGTTTATACAAGTTGATTCCTTTTTTGGTGAGCAAAAGAAATGTCTCTTTGCATAGGAAAATGGTCTGGAAGTGTGCATACCAAACTGAATGACATAGATTATATTTGGGAGGTAGAATTATGGGTAATCATAACTTTCTTATTTATGCTTGTATGCCTCTTCCATTTTTGATAACAAGGATCTATTAGTTCGGTAATTAAAAAATAAAATAAATCATTTCATGGGTCTCCTGCTATTCAAATTATGAACCTAAGAAATTGCAAATAAATGGACTGAACATTCTTTTTGATGAAGAATGAGATACTCAATGTAAACATGAAGAACTGGACACACAGCTTTATGGGGAAGAATTAGAATCGGTCATACCCAGGTAAGGATTAATGAGAAATCCAGGGAGTAGAGATGGTCCCTTTGCCCCAGGGGTCCTCAGTCTTCATTTAGCCAGGAGAGCTTGTTACAATACAGATTACTGAGCCTTGGCCCCAGAATTTCTGATTCTGTGGGTATGGAGTGGGGTGAAGGGTTTGTATTTCTAGTAAGTTCCCTACTGCTTGTTTGAGAAACAACCATACTTGGGAGCCCCAGCCCCAGTGGGAATTTAATACAAAATAATATGTTCACACGGAGTGGCTACTATACAGCTATTACTTGAAAGTTGGAAAGAAGCCTGGCTCATAAAACCATTTAGGCCCAGAGCTTTTGAGGACTGTTACTCAGACTTGATTTGTCATGCTATAGTCTCCTCAAACCAGCCAAAAATTATGAAGCAAAGTATCAAGAAGGTAGGACAGGGGCCCTTGCATCTCCCCCTCTAACTCGGGTTTAAATTAACAGCCCCCGACCCCACCCCGAGAAGATTACTGTCCCAGCAGAGTCTGGCTTGTGCCAGCAGGTGCGATGCTTTAGTACAACTGTGATCAGGCCATTTTCCAAGCTCATGTGGCCACCTGTTCAGGTATATGATTTTGAAGGTCACTGTGCCACTGCTCTTTATTCTGCTGCATCCAAACCAAATAAACTGTAATGGTAGAGGAAGAATTGTTAAGAGTAGCACAACTCTTGAAGGAATCCAAAATGGCTGCTTCCATTATGAATCCCTATATAAAGCGTTCTGTGAAAGTGAAAAGCCTAAATGACATGAGCACAAAAGACGGGTTCTCTCCTCTCACATCCAACCTGATCAATGTGCTTGCTGAGAATGGTTGCTTGGACAAAACCCTTGGAGTCATTTCTGCCTTTTTGAACATGATGAGCATCCACTTAGGGAAAAGTTCTGTGCACAGTGACCACCACATCTCCTTTAGAAGCCACTCTTATTTAATTAAAAATGGTTCTGAAGAGCTTCCTAAGTAAAGGCCAAGTCTTGAAATTGGAAGTTAAGACTAATTTGTCAATCACTGGTAGAATGATTATCCCTACTGGAGAGAGATATACTGAAATGTCTGTGAAAAACCAAGATCCAGAAGCTGAACAGCGCCATGTGGGAGGTTTTCTGAAAGTGTTGATTTTCTGTCAGTGAAAATTCCTAAACTTAGGCAACAATAAAACGCTTCCTGAGCAGAAAAAAAGAAAAAGAAGATAGGATGGATATCTACAAAGAGATAGTGTAACAGAACAAAATTTCTGAGACTTAAGAAAAATGTGAGATATGAAGAAATGAAAAAAATATGAAAAAAAAACACAAAGGAGTTTATATCTAACTGAAGATCTCATTCATGGAAATAGACATAATGTAGTTTTAAAATAGTTTGAAATGTTTTAAGAATTTAGAGAAGTATAAGAGCAACATAATTAAGATACCATACTATTATTCATAATTAATAAATATTTGTATTTATATATTTTTATATATTTTTGCATCACAATTTTTTAAAGATTTTATTTATTTGACAGACAGAGATCACAAGTAGGCAGAGAGGAAGGCAGAGAGAGAAGGAGGGAAGCACACTCCCTGCTGAGCAGAGAGCCTGACATGATCCCAGGACCCTGGGATCATGACCTGAGCTGAAGGCAGAGGCTTTAACCCACTGAACCACCCAGGCGCCCCAGCATCACACTTTAAAATAAAAACTACTGGCATAGGTAAAGTTCATTTATCCCCTTACTATTTTGGGTGCAGCTTATAAAAATGAATAAATTCTATTAAAACAAGATTATGTGATTAAAATGTTTATTTTTACTAAAGAATTGCTACTATAAAAATGGTGCAAGCATCAGTTTGTTTTCTGTATTTGTAGATATCATTCTGCTTTCTGTTTTTTATTCATTTGTTTGGTTTTTAGATTCCACATATCAAAGAATACATTGATGGTTGCCAGAGAGGTGGGGTGGGAGGGTGAGAAAAATGGGTGAAGGGGAGTGAAGACATAGGATTCCAGTTATGGAATGGATAAGTCATGGGAGAATAAAAGGTACAGTACAAGGCCTATAGTCAATGATTCTGTAATAGGGTTGCATGGTGACGGATGGTAGCTACACTTGAGGTGATCATAGCATGATGTATAGATTTGTGCAATGACTAGGTTGTATGCCTGAAACTAAGGTAATATACTTAGTGCAAAATGTACTCGACTCTTTAAAAATGGTACAATTAATGTAATGCACATGTTTATTTACATGTGAAAGACTTTTTCAAGATTATATCCCTATAAGTAGAATTACTAGGTCATTTTCAACTAGTCTAATAATGTCAAATTCACATAAAAGGGTCATATAAGTTTATCCAGTCACTTCCTTAAAAATCTTTGTGTTTTGTTAGCTCTTATTCTAACCACTATTTCTTACTGAAGGAAGCAAAAATGGTTCAATATTAGAAAATATCTAATTAGTGGTATTAAAGATATAGGTAAACAACAAAAAAATTTTAAATGTCAAAAAATAAATATCCTCTTATTTATTTTATTCATTTCTATTTTTTACTTAGGCTGCACATCCAACATGGAGTGGAGCTCAATGCAGGGCTTGAACTCCACCCTGAGATCAGGACCTGAAGTGAATTAAGAGTCAGATACTTAACTGAAAGAACCACCCAGGCACCCCAGGATTTAATGTCTTTATTTAATATAAAAATATATTTAAGTAGGCACCGTGCCCTCTGTGAAGCCAGCCAAATGAGGGGCTTGAACTCTCAACCCTTAGATCAAGACCTGAGCTGAGTTCAAGAGACACTCAACCAAGTGAGCCACCCAGGCAACCCTTGGCAATAAAATAAACATCTAATAGAGAGATATATTAGGCTCATAGATTGCAATTTTATAATCATCTTTAAATTCTGGTAATATTCAGTGTACTCCTTCTGTGAATCCAAGTTGAATTTCTGAGATTGACAAGTTTATTCTAAAATGTATATGGAAATGGAAAAGGCCAAGGTGAGCCAAAACAATTTTGACAAATAAAGCTAGAGGATTTATACTATAATATAGCAAGACCTCCTATAAAGCCATAGAAAAAAAAGAGTTTGATGTTGGTGCAGGAACTTAAAAATAAACCAGTTTGACTGAAAATATCAGAAAAGCTCTACTTGCTGATGACAGCCACAAATAACAGTAAAACACATTTGTGGAGAGAAAAGCAGAACTGTTCACTGTTTGAGCCAGGATGGTTGCACTGAAATATTTAATGGGTGCTGGTGGTCCTTCTTTAGAAAAAAAGGCTCTTCCTGATACCAGAATTCTACAATATCAGTAAATTCCAACTGTTGGCTTTATCATATTCTCCTAAAAAGATAACTTTAAAACTCATATAGCTTAACTTCTAAGGTTTGACATTTTAAAATTTTCTTCTGAGTTTCTTGTCAGTTTTGCCTGATTCAAAGGTAGACTGGGGAACAGGTAAGATCACCTTCCCAGGACATAGTAAAAGCTTGCATGTAGCAGTGACTCAGTTACTGTGTGCTTTTCCATGAAATGATGAAAGAAGAGAAGAACCTTGCCAATGTTTTACTTATGAGCTTTCCTATTAAATTCTGCCTTTTTGACTTGTGACTCTACCATGTGACATAGTGGTGTTTACCTTCATGAACTTCTGACTCTACAATATTTAGAGTTACAGGATTTCAAAGAATGAGAAGCCAACAGAAGGAGGAAAAGCAAAATATAATAGAAAGTATTCTCCAGACTTATATATGAATTCATATATAACCGTGACATATGTAACAGAAATAGAATTTGGGGTCAGTGAGGAAAATATTCAGGAAATTATAATGGGGCAACTAATTCACAATCAGGGATGAAGAGATCAGATTCCCAGGCTCAGTTTTCATTTGAAAATAAACTAGACAAGTGTAAAAGATTTAGTACTGTAAAAATAAAACTACAAAATGAGTGAAAAAGGAAACCCAGGTAAATGTTTCAACATAATGCTGCTGATAAAACATTTTTGATATGTAAAAATTAGAATGCATGGAGTAAAGACTCAGAGTTGAGTTTCTGAAAGTGAAAAAATAAGAAGAGTGAACATAAAGTAGAGAGATAAGATAAGAATATATTTTCAACAAATGAATCAAAACACTCTTATCTCTGATTAGTAGGAAAAGGTTAAAGAAACCATGGAAAAGTGAGGAAATTATTTGGAATAGCAATTCACAGAGAAAACTACAAATATTTTTTTAAATTTTTTTATTTCTTTTCATCGTAACAGTATTCATTGTTTTTGCACCACACCCAGTGTTCCATGCAATACGTGCCATCTCTAATATCCACCACCTGGTTCCCCCAACCTCCCACCCCCCCTTCAAAACCCCCAGATTGTTTTTCAGAGTCCATAGTCTCTCATGATTCACCTCCCCTTCCGATTTCCCTCAACTCCCTTCTCCTCCCCATCTCCCCTTGTCCTCCATGTTATTTGTTATGCTCCACAAATAAGTTAAACCATATGATAATTGACTCTCTCTGCTTGACTTATTTCACTCATCATAATCTCTTCCAGTCCCATCCATGTTGCTACAAAAGTTGGGTATTCATCCTTTCTGATGGAGGCATAATACTCCATAGTGTATATGGACCACATTTTCCTTATCCATTCATCCCAAGACACCTTGATATTTAAAGTGAGGTGGAGGAAACCATTTATCACTCTAATGGACAGCAAAAGAAAGCTGGAATGGCAATCCTTATATTGGGCAAATTATATTTCAAAACAAGGAATGTAATAAGATGAAAAGGAACCCTATATCATACTTAAAAGGTATATCGAACAAGAAGATTTAGCAATTGTATATATTTATGCCCTTAAGATGGGAACAGCCAATTATGTAAGCCAGTTAATAACAAACTCAAAGAAGCATATCGTCAATAATACAATAGTTGTAGGGGACATTAACAACCCCTCACTGCAAAGCACAGATTATTTAAGCAGGAGATTAAGAAGTAAATAAGGGCATTGAATGACACATTGGACCAGATGGATTTCACACATACATTCAGAATATTCTATCCCAAAACAACAGAATACACATTCTTCTCAAGTACACATGAAACATTCTCCAGTATAGATCACATCCTGGGTCACAAATCTGGTATCAGCCAGTACCAAAATATTGGGATCATTCACTGCCTAGTTTTGAACGATGGTGCTTTGAAACTGGAGCTCAAACATGAGAACAATGTTGGAAAGAACTAAAATATGTGGAGGGTAAAGAGCATCCTACTAAATAATGAATGAGTCAACCAGGAAATTAAAGAAGAATTTAAAAAATTTATGGAAAGAAATGAAAATTAAAACACAACTGTTCCTGGGACGCCTGGGTGGCTCAGTTGGTTAAGCAGCTGCTTTCGGCTCAGGTCATGATCCCAGCGTCCTGGGATCGAGTCCCACATCGGGCTCCTTGCTCGGCAGGGAGCCTACTTCTCCCTCTGCCTCTGCCTGCCATTCTGTCTGCCTGTGCTTGCTCTCTCCCCCCACCTCTCTCTGATAAATAAATAAAAATCTAAAAAAAAAAAAAAAAAAAAAAAAAAAAAAAAAAAAAAAAAAAAAAA